>NW_009798265.1:1830858-1869621 GCF_000520075.1 Aphanomyces astaci | reverse complement strand
AATACATACATACTACTGTATAACGTTACCGTTGATCGACTAAACTGTTAATAAGCACTAGCAGTATATTTAGTGTGGGCGATGATGTGACTTGACGTACACCTGTAGCATCGACTAGTCACGGATTGGCCGTTTTCCAATGTCCAGGTTGAAACGGATTTATCGTGGCTAACTTGAAATAGAGCATGTTTGATTGGTTATAAGAATTGCTGAATGACCAATCATAAGAATATAGAAACACCTCTATTCCCTTAGTTCAGTATGTTTTGCAATGTTTCATTGGTGTAGGGATGTAATATGGATAGATCTATGGAACCATATTTCCACCAATCAGATTGAAATTAAATTTGAGTTTGCCACTTTGATTGGTGGAAATTACGAGGCGGCCCACTCGCAACAGATTTTCGAATCACTCAACTCCCCCCCCCATTTTCCAAGTCCCGAACCAACATGACCCGCGGCGACCAACGTGACCGAGACCGCGCGGTACCACAACTCCTCCCTCCATGAACCAAAGGTCTCATGCGCCATGATGATATGCGTAGAAAGCACAGGCGCGCTTGGCCAAGAACAACCCGAAAGGTGGTCGCACCGATACCCTGACCCCGCAACAGCGTCGGGAGGCGGACGCGAAGGCCCTTGCCGACAAGATTGCCAAGAAAGCAGCAAAAGAAGGATGATGGCACAGACGAACGAAGGATAGCAGCTCCTTCGCCCGCTGCCTCGTCGTTCTAGTCGTCGGGGTCGCTTGATACCTTTTAAAGACACGAATGTAACCTTATTTTACCAGCATTGCGTCATATGCATGGTCGTTTGGTGAATTGCTCCATGTCCTGGAATGCAATCGCGAAACCAAGTCACAGCCTCATATCAGTGGAGTATATAGCTGTGATAGTTACGTGGGTTGTCCACTGCATAGCAGTCGCGATGGCTTTGTCCATGTTATGGATGTGCAAAAATTGATGATATTTTGAGTGTTTTCATCATGTAAGAATAAATAGATGATTGTATCTTACATCATAATAGATGATTCTCATTTACAACATATATCTGATGTGGCTGGGTTGTTCAACAGCAAGTACATACCCATCCCAAGTTAGGATAGATAGCTTCACTAAATACAACTTGGTAATACAATTATCGATCCATTGTCGGGACGCTCGTCTAATGTTTCGTTGCGGTAGGAATGTACTGGATATTCCATGGCTCATCTATTGCTACGATAAATAATTCATTTACACCCCTCTTTGTACACAATATCTACCTGGACTTAATATTTACCTGGTGTCGTTCACAATAATTACCCTGTTCTACAAGCTAAAGTGCAATTTGTCGTTTGGAAGTTGACGTGCTACTTGACGATGTTGGCCAGGACTGCCATGACGGTCCACATGCGATTCTCCGCTTCATCAAACACCAGCGATCGGTCCGAGTAAAACACCTAGCCAACGCATGAGCCATCCGTCACTCGTCCGAGTGCCACGTACTTCGTCGTCGACTTCCTCGGCATGGCGGGGCAGGCAGTGCAGGAAGATGTGGTTGGACGCCGCGTGCTTGAGCATCGTTTTGGTCACTTGGTACCCTGCAAAGGCCGCTACGCGCTTCATGGCTTGGTCTTCTTGCCCCATGCTACCCTCCACATAAGCCACGTACCTTTTGCAAGATCATGTAAGGGTAGGGAGGTCGTACCTAACCCATGTATCGGTGGCAACCACATGCGCTCCTTTCACCGCTTTCAGAGGGTCATTCGTCAGCGTCACCGTGGTTCCCGCCGCCTAGTTTCCATGCTGTGCATCGAATAATACACGAATCGAGGTTACCTTGGCCAATTCGAGTGTCTTCGCAACGACATCTGCATCCGGGTCGTATCCCCGAGGGGTCGCGATTTGAATATTCGCGCCTAATAGTCCATATATTGTCATGTATTTTAAAAAGGATTTTGAAGTGATTGAACGTACCCACGAGCGGCGCCGCTAGCATGTAGTCGTGCAGGACGTTGTTGCCGTCGCCGACCCACGACACCGTCAGGCCTTTGCCGGATCCAAAATGTTCCTAGTACAACTCACACCCGTCAGACCAAGCACCTCACGAGGCAGATACGTACCTGAATGGTCATGTAGTCCGCCAACGCTTGGAGCGGATGGAACTTGTCCGAGAGGGCGTTGATCACAGGAATGGAGCTTTCGTCGGCCAATTTCTTGACATCGCCATGGCCGTGCACCCGAGCCAGCAAGATGGAGCCAAAGCGACTCATGACTCGCGCCGAATCTTTGAGGGATTCGTTCACACCGAGCTGAATGTCGTCCGACGACAAGAACAGCGCGCGGCCGCCCAACCGCTGCATGCCGATTTCAGAGCTCAATCGCGTGCGCGTGGACCGCTTCTGGAAGATCATGAGAAGCGTCTCGCCTTGGAGGACCGTGTTTTCGATGTTTCGCTTCTTGAAGTCGATGGCGGTGTCGAGGAGGTGCTGGAATTGGTCAGACGACAGTTGATCCGTCGACAGGAATTTGCGAGGGATGGGCAGTCGCGACGTGCTAATGCATGCTGCGCCAGACCGACGGTGGATGGCGAGTTGAGATGTCAGCGTTCGACGAAGCATGTTGCCTTGAGACTTGGTGGTCCGTTGTCGGAATGCGCAACTGGTTGAAGCAGGGCACACTTTGATTGTGCAAAAGGAAAAGTTCTTGTGGGATATCTATTGAGTTATATGATTGGCTGAAATATTTCATTGTTGGTCAAGTGGATTGGCTGAATCGATTGATTTATGTCCAATTAGATTGAATTCATTTGGATCCCTCAACACCGCAATCTCTCCCAACCGAACGATATGAGCAGCAAAGCACCTGTCGCTGCCGCCGCCGCTCCCCCTGCTGCTCCTGCCGCCACGAATGCCGAGGCAAAGCAAGTCATCCACATCGTTGAAGAAGATGACGAGTTTGAAGAATTCGAAGAACACTCGTGGGGTGCTGCCCAAGAAGAAAAGGAAAGCCAAATCAAGCTCCAGTGGCAAGACGATTGGGACGTCGACGAGGCTGACGACGACTTTTGCAACCAACTGCGCCAGGAATTGTCCAAGAACGCTTAGGTTGCCGTAATCCTAGCTATCTAACGCTTATGCATGCCCTTTGATATGACCATATCGCTAGAACTGGTCCTTCGACCATTGAGAATTCCTGTCACAAGCGGGGGGTATACGGAAGGTTGCGAGGACCCTCTGAGCTTGCTACTTTACTCAGGAACGACAGCGATTCCTTCTATCCTTCATTCGTACGACAAGATCTGGGACACCATATCGGCATTGATAGCAGCATCGTCTGGTTGCATTTTCTCGCCGAGATGCCCTTCGAGTGCGCCGTATCCGGATACGATTAAATTCGGCATGCTTTGCCTAATTTAGGCGAGTGTATCCGGATGCTCGCTGGTTGGTGGGCGAGGCTGGGTTATTCGTGTGGCGCTTCAACTTGTCAATCGTCATGGGTAAAGTCCGCAAGTCCAAGACATATCGGCAGCATCAGCCGGCCGTGCCAGTCATCAAGAAGGCCAAAGACGTCGAAGAGGAAGAAGCACCAGAGGATAAGGAAGATGAGGCCATCAATGCGTTGAGTCGGGGACAGCGCAAGCGTCAGAAGCGTCGCGATGCGTTCAACAAGAAGATGGGCATGGTCGAGCGCACGATCCTTCAGAAGAAGAAGGACGCCAAGAAGGAATCCGACGGCATCTTTGGGGACTTTGAAGACCTCCAGAAGTCGTTGTTTTCCGAGACGACAGTGCCCGCCACCACGGCTGATGCTGCGCCGAAAGCCCCCACCAAGCTCACCGGGAAGCAAAAGAAACGCCTGGCTATCCACGAACTGGGCCATCTCAAAGCCGTGCACTCACACCCTTCGTTCCAGGCGAACCCGTTTGCCGCCATTCAAATGCACCTGCAGAACACAGTAGTCGCGGCCCAAGCGCCAGTCGCCGCCCCTTCAAAAGCTAACAAAAAGTAACCTGGTTGTCTATTATATACTAGTTACTCCAGTCGTCACCAACTCTTCAAGTTAAACCTCTCTAATTGTACATATATCCCTATTAACGTTAGATACAAACTACTCTGTATTGCACAGCAATGCCACGCCTCGCAGACCCCAGTGTCGCGGCGGTCGATTCTGCGGACACTTCATGGTCACCATGAAGATGATGTATCGATCTGTGCGCATGGGGTACTTGTAGCACGGACATTCAAATGGACCAATGGACCCGTACAATTCCTTCCGGGACTTGAGCTCCAGGTCCTTGGACATGCTGTTCACATGCAGCACCGGCAACGACGTGAACAGTTTCTTGGGTTCCGACTCGACCAGCGTCCCGTCCGCCTTGCTCCACGTGGCGCCGTCCAGAAAGAGGCCGTAGATCAAAATGCCTTCGGCGGGCGGCGTGCGGACCTGCTCGGCGCGCTCGAACGTCGTGACTTCGGTGTGGTACACGACATCGTCTAGCGCCCACTTGTCGGTCTTGCTGTGCTTCCGCGTCACCTCTTGCTTCATGGCTGTGAGCATCCCTTGCGGGTTGAAGAAGCCCGTGAGCCAGAAGCAGTTGGGTCGGCGGGTGTTGAGCCAGTTGCGGCTCTGCTCATCTCGCGACAGGAGCGACGAGAACCACAGCCCCAGCGTGGGCAGGATCCACGAGAACTCGTCGCCCACCGACGTCCGAAGCCACGACGGCGGCACCTTGGCATCGAAGATCGCATTCAGCGTCCAGCTCAGTTCCTCAGTCATCACGACTTCGCCTCGAATGGCCATTTGCAGCTGCGACAGCATCGTGCGCACTTTGGAAATCACGCGCTGCAACCGCTGGATCTCTTGGTACAGGAAAATATTGAGCGGAATCGTCAGTCCCCCCAGGCGTTGGATCTTGGCTTTGTAGTCGTCTTCGATGTAATCTTCGGGCAGCCGATCCGACAGTTCCTTGGCCTTATCACATACAACGTCCTCTCGACTGACCCCCGACGACCCCCCTCCGCCCTTGGGCTGGGTTTCGCCAAGGGTCCCCAGCAGCAAGTTGACTTCCTTCACGCGATACGTGAGGTCAGCGTTCGGATGCAGGCCAAAGATCTCGGGCGAGTCCACGTCCGGTAGGCTGTGGCAAAAGTTGCGGTAGTCGTCGATGGTTTCGGCTACGGGGATACGGTAGTTGAAGTCGTTGGGGATGCGCAGGATGGGCTCGCCGGGGTTATAACTAAACGATGGGTTGCACGCTTCGCTTTGGACACACCACTCGCAGTAGTAGTTGAACATGCGGCGATCCAAGTTGTCTGTGATCTTGCCTCCATATTGCACCTCTGACACCATGTACTGCAACGTCGGCCACGAAATCGGGCCATTGTACAAGTGCTTTTCCAAGAAGATCGTGCATGCAGACAAGTCGCCATTGTTGTACTCGTACGGAATGCACCACCCCAGCGGCCCAAACTTTTTGCGCTCGATTACGACCGAGTGCAGAAAACACAAGTCAAACAGCAACTGCCGCCACTGCACCGTCTCGACGCGCTCGAGCTTTTCTTGGTCCACCATCACCGTGAACGACCGCAACAAGCCGGCGTGGAGTCCCTGGGGCGGCTCGTTGGTCACCTTTGTGGACATTTGGAGCAGCCCGAGGGGAAACTGCTCGCTTGGTAGTGCCGTGAGGAAGAGGCGGAAGTTTTGGTCCATGGTTTCGCTCAGCTTGAAGATCACTTCCTCCATCTGTTCCATCAACTCGAGTCCGAGTTCGCAGTTCTGAAGCAGCACCCACGTGCCGTTGACCACAGCGGCGTTGATGGCTTTCAGGGCCACAGGTTCCTGGCCTTCGCCCATCGACACGACGGCCGGCGACGGGTTCTTCTTCTTGCGGGCCAGTTGCTCGATGCTTTCCGTGGGGTCGGCCCCGATCGACAGCAGAAAGATCACGGGTGTGTCCGCTTTCATCTCGTTGAAGATGGAATCGATCGTGTCCGTGACAGGTTCGACGTACTTGAGCCCCATCTGCTGCGTATTGCGAATAAACTCCTTGGTGCACAAAATTGTTCGATCCATGCGCAGCGCCCGCACGAGCAGCAGCTTCAAGTACGGCCCAATCTGCTCGTTTTCGGCGATTCGGTTCTCGTAGTCGGGGATCATGGCGTTCTCGGGCTCGTTGTCTTCGTACCACCGCCGCCACATGGCTTCGTTCGAGCTCATGTCGTGCGGCAGCGATGTGAAAAACTTGCACGACTGACTCAGCTCGATCACGTTGAGCCACGCTTCGTTCGAGATCCACGAGAACGGCTTCCGCCGCACAGTGTTGATATCAAGCGCCGCCCCGCCTCGAATAAGCAGTGTCACTTCTTCCCGAGTGAGCAAACTGTCTGTGACGAGAATCTTCATCGTGAGCAGCAAAATGAACGTGAGCTTGTCGCGTTCGTACAGCCCACGGTTGATGTATCGGTAACTGATGTACGTCATGGTCTCAATGATGTTGGCCACACGTTTGGACGCGAGCGCCGCCTTCTCTGCCACGTCCATGGACTTCATAAACAGCGCCAAAAACTGCGTCAGGGACGTTTGGTACATGCAATTCACCAGGGACATCTCCACGACCGTAAAGTACAGCACAGAGCCCCGCGTGGCCACGGGTCGGAACTGCTCGCGCTTCTCGTTGATGCTCTTCCGCGTGTCGGCGGCGGCAATGAGCTTGTCCTTGACTTCCGCCGCCTTTTCTTTCGTGTTGGCGAGCACCCCGATGAGCTCTTCGTCTTCGAGGAGGTTGCCCGTGTTGGACGTCAGCCGTTCCAGCAAGGACGCGTCCAGTGCCAATAGCGACTTTGTGTTCATATTGACGTCTTCCAGCACCTGCGCTAGCTGCTCCTCGAGTGCCTTTTGCTCCTTCCCAATCACACGCCCGAGCAACTGCTCTTCCAGCCCCTTGATCGTCACCGTAAAGTCGATCACGGTGGTCTTGGCCTGCAATTCTGGACCGAAATGCGGGTTGGGCAGCCGCGTGATAAAGTACATGCTGAACGCCGGGTTGAACTCCATATTCTTGTCCGACACGTTGATGGACAGCGACCGCCCCTTGACAATGATCTGGCGCTCCAGCACCGGGTCCATCATCGGGTCAATGTCCTCCTCCACGCCCGTGATCACCAGCGCCCGGCCTTCGCCCATGCAGTATTCGAGCTGGTCCTTGAGCTTGGGATGGTTGAGCGTCGTCGATCCGTACGTCGGCATCCGCGCCGACTCGCGATTCTTGATCCATGACAGCGCTTGGCCTTGCGGGTCCACGAGCAGCGGGTACCGCGACGACCGCGTGACCATGATCCCGTTTTGAATCGACAGAGAATCCGTGGGCAGCCCCTGAATGTTCCAGTCGCCGATCGTGCCAATGTCCACGAGAAACGTGATCACGTCCAGGTCCGACGTCACGGGCACGCTGCGCAACTCGCAGTCGGGAATGAACTTGCTTGCGACCATGTAGTGGCGAAAGTCCTGGTTGAACGGTCCGCAGTAGCTCACAAACGCACACGCGACGGCGCAGTCGCCCACCATGCGCCGCTTCAGGTCGGCAAAGTTGTTCGAGTCGTCCGTCCACCGCACGCGCTCGCCCGCGAGGCCGTTGATCAAGTCGGACGCTTGTTGCATCTTCCGAGCGAGGGCGTTCGCGCCGTCTTCGATGCGTTTCTTCTCGGACATTTGAGCCTCGAACATTTGCTGCAGTTCATTCAGACGCTCTTTGCACTTGGACAAGCGGAGCTCGGCTTGGGCCAGCGCCTTGTTGGCTGCTTCCATCTGGCCCTCGGCGATCATGAGCGCTTCGAGCTTAGGCTTGACGACTTTGGAAGCTTCGTGGTAAAACTTCATGGCGCGTACCCACGTGCAAAGGCCTTCCGCGGCCAGCGACGCGTTCTTGGCCACGGCGGGGAGAAACCCCTCGAGCTCCATATATGGACACAACAGCTCGATGGTTTCTTCGTTGATCTGGTCCTTCCCGATAGACCCAAACGTTTGCACGTTTTTGAGAAAGTTGGAGTCGCCCATCACTTGCTGTGCAAACGGGGAGAACGACGTCTCGATAAAGTCAATGTCTTGCTTGGCCACGTTCAATTTGGCTTGCTTGACGATGGTCAGCTGGCTTTGAAACAAGATCAGGACGCCGTCAAACACGAGCCGAATGATGTCGGCGGGCTTGGCTAGCTTTTTAATTTCCCCAATGTGCGCTGGTTTGATAGAGTCGATGGCGGTCTCGGCTTCCTCAACGAACGGTTTGGCTTTGGCCAGATCGTTCTCACACGCAGCCTTCTCGGCGCCGATGCGCACGGCATCCTCTTCGCATTTCGATTTGATCTGCGACACCTGCTCACCTTCCTTGTACGCTTCCGCACTCGACACCTGGAGCGACTGGAGCATCGCGTTGGTCTCTTCTGTGGCTTTTTGCAGCTTGACTTGCTCGTCGGCGAGGACGATCGACATGGCGCGGACGTCTTCGGCGCCTTGAATGAGTTTCTTGAGGCCTAAATTCACGCGCTGTTCCTTGACCTTGATCTCTTCAATCTTGATGCTGTACATTTTCTTGTACGACTCAATAAAACTCAAGTACGACTTGGGGGTTTGGTACACCCGTCGTCGCATCTTTTGAAAGTATTCGTCGCACAGGTCTGTGACAATGCGATGGACCATCCCCATGTGCGTCATAAGCGCCAGTCGCGTGACGCTGTCACATTCCATGGGGTAGTCTAGCACAAAACCCTTGGACACGGCGATCAGTGCATCTTCCGGCCACGTGAGGAACCAATCGATGGTCGGGCCAGAAATCAGCCCCGGAAACTTGCGCGCGCGGTCGGCGAACTTGGCGTTCAGGGGCGACATGCACAGCACCACGTGCAGGTTGTCTCGGACGCCGTCGATAAAGTACTGCTTCAGGTTGGCTTGGGTGTCTGGGAGCCCTGGGCGGTCTTTGACAAACGAATTCCGGAGGTCAGCAGTCATGGCCATCATCTCGTCCTTGGCAAACAACCCCGCGACTTCGCCCGTCATGAGCACCGAGTTGATCAGTTCCAAGAAGATCTCGTTCTTGATTTCCGAGTCGGTGAACAAAAACGTGGTCGACTTTTTCAAGTGACCTGCATTCTTGTACAGCAGACGCAAATCGTCCATGAACGAGTTTGTGTTGTACGTCTTGGTGAGCGTGATCTGGAACGCCGTGGACTGCGCCATGTAGGCCGCCAGCCGCGTGAGCGACTGCTTCCCGGACCCGCCGACCCCCACGAGGAGGACGGACCCGCGGGGCATCTCTAGCAACCGCGACAGACGCAGCAAATGTCCAAGTGCGTCGTCGAAGAGCACCAGCCGCATCATGCGCTGGGGGTAGTCCGTGTTGTACTTGCCCAGGAATTCATTCACTCGGTCACGAACTTCCTCGAGCGTTCCACCGGGTTCGTACACCTTGGGCACGACGTCGTCGACGACGCCCTCTTCGTTCTCGGCTGGGTCGCGGAGGAAGTTGACCATGTAGAACGGCACGCGCACCTTTTGCTCGAGTTCGTCGCCAAAGTGCGCTTTCAGCAGGTCCTTCATGTAGTTTTGGTACACGTCTTTGTCCTTGTAGTTGGTCAGCTTGTCGCTAAACACGCGCTCGCACTCGTGCTTCCATACCATGAGCACCAGTTGGCCTTGGTCCACCTTGTCCATCTTGCCCTGGCTCACGCGGAACCCCCCGCCCGTGGAGAACGTTTCCGCCGGCGTCAGCAGCACGCCTTGAAACACCCGGGACAGTTCGCGCATGTTGAAAATGTAGTGGAACTTGGCAGGCGTCGGAAGCAGCTTGGCCTTCATAAAGTTCCACAAGTCAATCGTCGCGCGAGTCAACTTGCCGCTCATCGCAATCGCTTCCTTTGTGTACGTGTCTGGTGTGAACCTCCCGGCCAGCATTTGACCGTAAATGTCATCAATCGACGTCAGCGACGGCAGCACCAAGTTGAACAAGAAGAACTGGCGCTTCAGCCGGTTCGGAATGTCGTTGCGACCGCCGCCGGGGTGGCCCATCGCGCCAACGTACTGCAAATCTTCGCACACTTTGAAGTCGCCGCGACGATCTTTGCTCAGAAAGCAAAACCCGCTGCACTCGATGATCAACCGGACGATCTCCAGTGTCGGCTGGTCGCCCCACGCGTTCACGAGCGGCATGCTGAGATCGTCGAGGAACACCGTCATCTTTTTGCCGTTGGGGGGGCCAAAGCTCTTACCCCCGCGCTTGTCGAGTTCGCTTTCCACGGCGGTTTGAAACATGAACGCCGTGGTGGCGCTACTAAAGTTGACGCGCTTGACCATCATTGTGTCGGGGTTGAGTCCGTTGAAGTACATGAGCGCGCACGACGACTTGGCCGTGCCGAGGCCGCCGACCATGAGCACGGGCTTCTTCTGCTTGTGTAGGTTTTCAATCAGGTACAACGTGCGCACCGAGTCCATGGTCGGAACGAGCAAGTTGGAAAAGTCGAGCTTTTCGCCCTTGGGGTACTCCCACTTGGGGGGGCGCCACAGCTTCCACTCGTACGTGGACGCGTCCACGTAGTACTCGTAGCACAGGTACCCCGGGTCGCATATGGGCATGAGGCCGTTGTCGTCCATCTTGCGCAGCCACTCGTCAAACTTGACGCGGTCTTCGGGCTCGAGCAGCCCCCCCACGCTCCACGTGATACAGTACAAGAACAACTTCTCCAAATGCTTGGGGAGAATCGCCGGGTCCTCCGACAGGTAAGTGCCGTGGTCGCCCATGAGCAGCCCCGTCATGAGGCTGTACAGCCGCGACGCTTGGCCGACGCGGGACACGGGCATGACGCCGTTGGTGTTGCGGTTGAGAAAGTCAAACGCAATACCGCATAACAAGGGCGTGTTTTCGCCCATGTACTTGAGGAATAGCTGCCGCAGCGTCTCCTGGTGCGACGTCGGTCGCCGCCGAATCCATGCCTCCACGACCGGCGCCCAATCCAGATCCGTGTCAGACACAAACACAATGCCGGCGCGGGACACGGTGGCGGGGGAGGCGTTCACGAGGGTCTCCACCTCAAACATAAGCTTGACGTTGTCCGTCATGGGCATGCGATCTCCGTTGGCCAGCGTCAGGATCTTGTTGTCGTCTAGCACCGTGTTGAGGTCTTCGATCCAAATGGCGTCGACTGGACCGTCGCAGATCATCCACATGTTAAACTTGTTGCTCTTCTGGTTGTATTTGGACCACATGGCGGCAAACACCCCCGTCGTCCACTCGCCAGACATCGGGTCCACTTCGCCGTACATTTCCGCGGCGCGAATCGCCTTGGGGTTCAGGCGCGACTGCTTGTGGTTGATCGTAGTCGTGATCGTCAACGCCTGCTGCAGCACTTCAAAGATGCGCGACTTGCCGCCACCCGTGGGCCCCACCAGCATGATGCCATGTCGTACGAGCTGGGTTTCGTACAGCTGAATGACCTTGTTGAGCCATCCGGCGTGGTTGACCAGCCCCTGCTTGTCGATTTCCGTGAGAATCGTGGCCTCTAGCTCTGGGTACACGCCCTTTGGCGGCGGCGGGATCGTCGGGAACAAGTCCTGCAGCAGCGACAGAAACAAAGGCACGTCTTGCGCGACCAGCTTGGACAAGTTCATGTCTCGGAGGGTTTGGAACAGCAGCTTGGCTTCCAAGTCCGTGCGGTTGTCGCGTTTGATCTTGCCGGCGGACCGCAGCACAGCCAAAATGTTGCGCAGGCCCCAATCGTAGTGCTTTTGCGCACTCAGCTGCTCCTTGCACGTCGAGTACAAGATGAAAAACTTCTTGGCCAGTTCCTGGTACTCCAAGTACCCCACCGAACACAGCTTGACCTTCATGATGATTTCAAAATCTGGCACCATCATGGCTACGCCGCGGAACAGCGCCTTGAGGTTCTCGGGCAATTCCTGTCGACCAGCGTACCCGGGGTTCATCGTAATGAAGAACCCGCACACAGGGCTCAACAAGATGTTTTGCGGGTCGCCGGGGAACTGAAAAAACTTGGTGGCTGTCTTCTTGGCGTTCTGAATTGCCAGAACTTGCTGCGCCACGACACTCAGCACGGGCAACTGAATGCGATTGAACTCGTCAAAGCAGCCCCACAGCCCCCCCTGGCACAGCCCCTTGAAGATCTTGGCGCAGTCCGTGTACTTTTGCTGATCCGTGCAGTTGGTCACCACGACGTAGATGCCGAGCGTCCGCCCCAAGTCCTTGACCGTCTCCGTCTTGCCCGTACCGGCCGGTCCGGCGGGGGCTCCCCCAAAGTACATACCCAGCGCTTGGGCGAGCGTGATGTAGCACCGATCGGTGAGCGGCGTCACGACGAGGCGCTCCTTGGAGCCAAGGTACTCAAACTGGTAGTTGAAGTCGACGTCCGTGATGCTCACGACGCACGCGCCGTCGGTCGTGAATTCATCCGCGTTGTTGGGGCGCCAGTACATGCGCGCCTGCTTGAGCCATTCAAAGTCGTTGGCGTCGGCGATCTTCTTTTGCTTGTGCAGCAACGCCAAGTCGCTCATAACGTCGCGCTGATGGACGTGAATCGTCACGAGGGTTTCGATCTTGACTCGGTTTTGTTTCGACCCGAGGTCCTGCAGGCACCACGACGAGAGCTCGATCAGCACTTGCAGCTGCTTTTGACTCATGTCCTTCATCGAGTTCTTCTTGGTGCGGCACTGCTCGAGCGCCGCCTGGACGTCCGCGGTCCACATCATCTGAATCCCGAGCAGTGCAAACTGAGCCACATACCGATCCACAAACTCTCGCATGCGCTTGATGTCGGCACTCATGGCCGCGACGTCGGACGCGCAATGGCGGCAAATGTCCTTCATGGTCAGTTGCATGGACAAGAGCAAGGACGCGAGCCAGTCTTCGATGTTGCCTTGGGCCTTGACGATCGACGAGAACCGGACTTCGTCGCCGGCCGAGATCATCGTGTGGATGAGCGTCTTGTCCTTCTTGTCGTGGAGCACCTTTTCGATCGAGTCAAACACCTTCTCGTAGTGCTCGTTCATGCTCAGGGGGTCGCTGCCCTGGGACAAAATCATGAGCAAGCCCGGGTTGGACACAAAGTAAAACCGCGGGAACTTGTTTCGCTTTTGCTCGAGGTACCCTTCGAGGGACTTTTGGCACTTTTCCAGCTCGGCGTACATGGTGGGCAGGCACGACTTGAGCAGCTCACTGGCGCAGCACTGGACGACGTTTTTGATTTCCACCGACTTGGTCATGATCTTGGCCCAGTCCTTGTCAATCTTTTGAAATTTCTTGGCTTCCACGGGCATCTGCTTGGCGATATCGCCCCCCGTGAACACTGACTCGAGCGAACACCACAGCATTTGCACCTTGATCCACCGCTCCAGCGTCTCGGACGTGTCGCTGAGCGTTTCGAGCTTTTGCTGGGCCACTTCCTTGAACGGCAGCACGTGGCGCATACTCAGCATCGTCTGCAGGTTCATCTGCGTCTCCTCGAGCTCTTCGACCACGGGCACGACCCCCTTGAGCACGGGCACGGCGCGGTTCTTCCAGTCGTTAAACTGAA
This sequence comes from Aphanomyces astaci, assembly GCF_000520075.1. Lineage (NCBI taxonomy): Eukaryota > Oomycota > Saprolegniomycetes > Saprolegniales > Verrucalvaceae > Aphanomyces > Aphanomyces astaci. The sequence continues at coordinate 1,856,066 of NW_009798265.1, read as the reverse complement.
ACTCCTCCGTGCTCCAGTGTTGTTCGATCTCGGCCAGTGCAATCTCAATCTTGAGCTGCTTGTCGGCGCCGTCTGTGATTTCTTCAATCTCGACTTTGAACGCAACAATGTTGGCGTCCATGAGCGCCTGCAGTTTAAAGTCGGCGGCGTTCACGTCGAACGTGGTGCTGGTCCTGTCCATGACGGCGTCCCAATGACGCGGCTTGATCGACGCCTTGCTGAGTTCCTGCAGCAGCGGCAGGATGTCGGTAAAGTCATCAATCATTTTCTTGAGCACCGTGTACGCCTCCCACTCGCGCAGCTTGGCCGGCATCTTCTTGCACCGATTCGAGAACCCGTCGACCTTTTCCGTCATGCTCTGGATGTTGTTGGCCACTTGGACCCACGGAATGCTCTTCCACTCCTCCAGCGTACTGAGCACGTCCACGTACAGCCCAAACAACTTGTCTTGCAGCTGCAGTTCCTTCTTGGTCATGTCCAGCTCTGGGTAGCTCGTCTTGGGCAGTGCAAACAGCTCCTCGCCTGACGTGTACAGGTCCTGCTTGCGTTCGCGGATCTTGTACTCCTCCTTGTACCGATTCAGCCGCTCGACGGCTTCCGCGGCGCTGATGCCCATGACCATGGGTCCGTTGGCCAGGAAATCTTCGCGGAAGTGCTTGACGTCGATGATGAACTCCTTGATGTCACGCAAGAGGCCCCGCTTGAAACCTGCTTGGGTCTTGCTCAGTTCATCGGTCCTGGTTTCGGCGTGGTGGATCAGCTTTCGCCAGTTGCTGCGCAGGACAGACTTCTGGTCCATCTCTTCCTTCTCCATGAACCCTTCTGGGAGGTAGTACTCGAGCATCTCGTACATGTCCAGCACAGGGTTGATCTCCATGTTGATGCCGCTCTCGCGGGACCGAACTTCCTTGAGTAGGTTCATGACGAACCGGAGCGAGTCCAGGTCCACGACCTTGCGGTTCAGTTTGCCCATGGTCGATCGAAAGTACTCGGTCAGCGACTCCATCTTTTTGCGCGCTTGGTTGTGCAGGTTGTCGCTGTACTTGAGCTTCCACTGCGAGTTTTCATGCTTGAGCTGCAGTTTGATGTTGCGTGTATTCAAACTCAACGCGCCAATGTTGTGTGCCGCTATCTCAACACCACATTCAACACGTTGTCGCATATACCAGAGAGGTAGAGGTACGTACATGCGACGGCGGTGATGTCTTCGTCGATGATCACAAACGACTTGAGTTTGCGCTCAAAGTCCTGCAGTTCGGGGTTCTTTTTCAAAAACGTGTCGTACGACATGTCCTTGTTCTCCATCCACAGCCACTCGTACTGCTTGAACGATTCCAAGTACTCGGTCACGGTATTGCGCAGCCCTTGGACACTGCCCGTGAGCAGCAGCACGACGCGGACGATCTCAATGTCTTTGGTGATACGCTCGAAGAACGTCGTCTTGTCCTCCTTCACCACGTCGTTCTGGCCCCAGTCATATAGCTCCTTGGCCGCCGCCAGCACAGTCTGCGCCGCACGGTTGATGGCGAGTTGGATCTCGTCCAACGACGGATTCAACTGGACACGGGGGATGCTTAGTTGGACGTCCACTTCAAAGAACGGCCGCTCCAACATGAGGGCGTTCTGCCCCGCTCGCGACGCCACGCGCTTCTTGATCGAGTTGAGCGAGTTCTTGGTGCAGTGCAGCAGCGCTTGGTACATAAAGTGGTTGTAGTGCTTCTTGAGCTTCATCGCTTCTTCCGCAGACACGCTTTCAATATGTGAGTCCAGCGGGTACTGCGTGATGATCTTGAGCAAGTCCTCCACGGCGTTCTCGATCTCGATGTTCTTTCCCTGGAGCAATGCGCCTGCCCGTCGGATGTTGTTGCTTTGCATGGTCACAAACTCGTCCAGGGAGAACGACTGGTCGATAGGGAGGTCCACGAGCATGGTTTTGCTCACAATTCGCAGGTTCTTCTCCACGCGGTTCTCGATGATGTCGTTGATGTTGGTCACGAGCTCTTCGAGTCGCTGCAGACCCGTGTGGATGTGGTTTCGGTACGCTTCAATGTTCATGCTGGTCCACGTCAGCGTGATCATGCCCGGGCGCAGTTTGAACTCCATGTCGTTAAAGTGCGGCCGGAGTAACATGGCCGTGACCGGAATCACCTTGGTCACGATGCGGTCGTACTCGGACAGGGCAAACTGGAGCTCGTTGTAGTAATTCTTGAACTTTTCTTCCTGGAGCAGCACGATCTTGGCCGACTCGGGGATTTCAATGCCCATCCGGTCCAAGCATTTGGACTCGCGCAGCAACTGGAGGATTTCCGGGTCAAAATTCACATACAGCACGTTGTCTTCAGGGTGCCGAATGATGAGCGTGGCCTGCAGCCCCGCTTTGGCCGTGTCGATGTACTGGACCCACGCCTGGTACCAGATATACTCGAACGCGACCAGCGTCCGCGCGACCTTGTTATACATGCGGATGATGCGCTTGGCGTCTTTGCTAGCGAGCACGTTTTGGTTGGACTCGAACTTTTTCATTGGCTCCTCGATGCGCTTGAGCAGGTGGCGGCTCCATGTGATGTTGCCGGCGACGGGAGGCAAGTTGCGCGGGTACGGCGGGTTGTGCTTGTGGCGCTCGTACTGTTGCAACACATGTTCGAGCTCGAGGCCGTAGTTTTGAAAGATCACGTTGAACTTGGAGTCGAGGTCGGACTTGAGGTTCTCGCGCTGGAGGATGGTCTGGAACTTGCGCAATAAGTTGAGCGAGTGCTCGATGCTCGTGATGTTCTCGAAGGAGTCGTTGATGAACTTTTGCAGCAGCCCCTCGAGGTCCGAGATGCGCACGTTGAACTCGACGTAATCTCGGTCGAACCGGTTGTTGCGGTAGTCGAGCAGGTCGTGGTTACGTAGCCGGAACTCGCGGATCACGCCGTTGAACTTTGTAATCAGCTCCTCCATGCCCTCCAGCTTGTGTTGGCCGAGGGATGAAAACTGATGGATCGTCGTGAACATGTCGATGAGCTTGATCATGCGGCGGCAAAACAGGTCAAATTTGCCGAAGATCTGCATCTCGTTGAACTCGAACTGCTTGCCTTTGGGCATCGAGAACAGCTTGTCCTTCGTGGCGCGGTACTGCTGCTGGTACGCTTCGTTCAGTTTCAAGCACGAGTCCAAGTTGCGCAAGAGCTCCTCGGGCTCCTTGGTCCACATCACTTCGAACGTTTCGCCGCCCGTGATGCAGTTCTTGCAGTTGGAGATCATTTGGTTGGTGATCTTGGTCAGCAGACTCGCCATGCGCTCGGACGTGTTGTAGTACCGCGCGATCGAGTGGATCATCTTGATCGAGTTCATGAGTGCCGGCAGCGTGTCGATGATCGTGCTCGGCGTGCCCGAGTACAGCGGCACGATGAATTTTTCCAGAGTGAACAGGTACTTGACGTTGTCTTTGGCTTCGTTGGCGGCCTCGGTGATGCTGATGTCAGTCTGCTTCCACCGCCGCAGCAGGGTCTGGATGCGCTGCTTGGTGTCGTCGCTCACGTTCTTGGACGTGCGGCTGAGCACGAGGAACACGTCCTTGTACTCGTTCGTTTTGAGCTGCTCCGTGATGCTCGTCAGCCGCTGCATCCGCCGCCGCCAGTACTCGAGTTCCCCCATCGGGCCATCGTCGTCGATCTCGTCGTCGTTCGACTTGCCGTCGCCGGTCGTGTTGGTCTCGAGGTACGTCGAGATGACGTCGCACCAGTCCTTGAGCACGTCTTCGTAGTGAGCGATCACGTTTGGGGACTCGCTCAGCGCTGCGCCCCGCGTGCCGGCGTTCTCAAACTCGCGGTCCGGCCGACGCAGCTCCAGGCCGCTGTCCATGCTGTGCAGCGCTTCCTTGAGGTCGTTGGCGAACTTTTCCGACTCGTTCATGAATTCGACCTTCAAGTCCGCGTCGGCCTTGCCCCAGTCGTCCCGTGCTTTGAACAAGGGTGTGAACAGCTGCGACAGAGTGGACTCGAGATTTCGGAGCACGTTTGGCGCCAACTCGCCAAACAGCAACGTGCTGTCGCTTCCCTACATACAAAGATACGTTCTCCCCTTGACACAACACTCTATGTCATGGAACATGTTACCTTGAGCATGTCGACGGCTTTCCCGTCGGCGACAATTCGAAGGAAGTAGCAACACTTGGATCGGATGGGTAATGTGTTGCCTGCGGACGCCGACAGCCGCATCCGTGTCGCTTCAGCTCCCTTGTCCGTTGGCTACACACATACCCGTGAATAAGTTGCCAGACATGGAAGACGCGAGCACGTACGTCTGCTTGGAAGTGGATGAAGACCTTGGTCACGTCCTTTCCTGTGAGCAACTCGTCCAGGAGCTTCTTGACAGGGGCAGACCCCAAGAAGTCTGTGACTTCGCTCTGCGCCAAGGCGGGTTCGAACGACTCGAGGATGCGCTGACCTATCCATTGCATCCGCGGACTCGCCATCGTCGAGCCCTCCTCTGTCTCTTGCGACGACTTGCACAATGCCGCGACCTTTCGACTTGTCGAAGAAACCGCCAGATAATTTACACTTGGTTTCAGTATGCACACGTGTTGTTCGATGGTTTTGAATCAACATTGCGGTTTGAACCGATCTCTGAACCGGTTCAGACTGTGATTTTTGAATTGAGATCCCAGCATTGACGAACAACAGCGGCGGCGATGGACTCTGAGCGCGGCTTGGAAGCGTCCGGATCGATGTGCTTCCATGGAGTGGAGTACTACGTACATGTGTGGGTCGAATCTGATGAGCTCCATGTGCAAGTGGAGGAACAGAGTGTCAAAGGCGGTGCCGATAGCGATCGATGGGGAGCGCACTTCCCGTCCTTGTGTACACGTCGATTCACCGCCGATTACATGCTGACAATGGATGACATAGACATCGAAGAACTGACCAAGAAGACTGGAAACTTTAAGCGTTTTTACACGTTCGTGAACATGCTCATGTCGGCGTTGCAGCACAAGAGCGAATCTGTGTTCATCGACCTGCTCACGTATTCCGACCTGGTTGGCCTCGACTGCACCATTCACGATGCATCACCCTTATTACGTTGTAGGAACTGTATCGAAAGCGTAAGCTGGGCAAGTCTGCCCCTTCGACCAAACTTCCCGATCCCGTCGCAGCACTCAACAACAAGCGGTACTTGATCTTGACCTATGCCGTCGAGTTCGACCGCGTCCACTACCCGCTCCCGTTAAACTTTGTGGAAACTCCGTCCCCTGCCATGCTTCAACGAACCATTCGCCGTCTCAAACAGGTTGATATGACCACGATATCACTATCTCATGGACATCGTGCAAGTAACAGACGCTGCTCGAGACCCGCACGTCGTCCATCGACGATCCAGCCAACAAGACGCTGGCGAGCATGCAGGCCGAGAATGCTTCGTTGCGACTCCGCATCCAGCAACTTCAAGACACCCGCGAAGACAACCAAGACGACTTGTCTTCATCCGTGGTGCATCTCAAGCGCCAACTGCAGGTGCATCCAAGGGCCCCCTCTATCGAAACCCACAAAGTGTCACCAGGCGGCCACGACGGAACACAAGGAGCTGTCCACGCTGTACCAGCAATTGCGAAAAGAATCCGCCAAGGAAATCCAAGCTTTGCGCGACCAACTGGAGGACCACACCCGACGGTATGACGTTGTAACGACAGTCGAGTAGCTGACTCTGCTTAGGTCGCAAGACGCCCCAGACGACTCCCAGTACATTCAGCGGATTCGACAGCTTGAACGGGACCTCGACCGCGCCGCCGACGAACAAGCCCGTCTGACGGTAATGCTATGGTTATATTTGGATTTGGTGACTAGAGTTGGGACGTCTAGAGCGACTTGAAGCAGCAAGTGACCGACGCGACCCGCGAATTGAACGCGACCTCGACGACTGTGCAGGAATTGCAGCTGAAAAATCGCGAACTGCTTCGTCAGCTGGCCATCCAAAGGACCAAATCGAATCCTCAACCCAAGTCAAAAGTACCCATAGATCGGCCGAAGGACGTGGCTAGTCCCTCGTCAAAGTACACAAAGGTAGGACAACCCGACCAACTAGCTCAGCAACGAACGTATATGAAGTAATGTGATCCATAGAAACCCCGCCGACCTGGCTCGGCTGCATCCAGCGACAGCGAAGGCAACTTTGACAAAAAGCCATCTTCGACATTGAATTTCAAGCGATTTGATCCCACGGCGTACCATGTACCCGCATATAATTACCATCATATCTATACTTCTTTCTGTCCATATACTCAACACGACTACACAGCACGAACGGCAGCAGAAACTCCGAGCGCGGTCGCAGTCCCCCAAACCACCCACGTAAGCCACGTCCAAATTGAGTCCCATGTTGACGGAAGGGCCGTGTTAGACCGACGAGGAAACCGCCGCCGCGATCCAGCGGCGGGTACTCGTCCGACTCGTCCGCCGGGTACCACTCGGGGGCGTCGACTTCAACTACCCGGAGGTCGAGGCCCCCCCGCACATTTTCAAGTCAACGGGAAACGGTCCTAGTCCACCTTGTACCATATTCATGTCCTCACGGCTAACCTGTGAGTAGGATGCCCGGTTGAGTTCCCCTCGGCAGTCCACCTCGGTGTCAAAACAAAGGGATCGCCCCCCCGCGGTAACGTGTCGAATATGGGGTTGTTAGTATCCCCTTGACTTTCTTGTGGCTTTTCATGCTAGGTAGTAGCAGCCACCCGATCCCCGCGCCGAGCCACCACCACCAAGACAACTGCGGCGGTAGGTATTATTATTACCCAAACCCCAGCATACTGTAGTAGCGACTGACGATGATTATAACATGTGTGACTAGGACACAAGGCGCACGTCGTCGCCCCGACAAGGCCGACCAAAGATGTCGTCCAAGGTCGCGGTGCCGAATCTGGACGACAGCGACGACGACAGCGACCGTCGCCGGATGATGCCGTCGTTTGTCGACATTGACAACCGCCTGAATGCATTGCAGCAGTTTTTAAAAGACGCCAAGCAGTCGACACCACACAAATCAATAAAATAACAAACTTACAATATCACAATCGGTGAATCCGTCCCGACGACCCGGCCTCGTCGCTCGCATAGCTCCATCGATCTCCGTCCTCTGGAACGGTCATCCGCGCCATCGTGGAGCTGAGGTACCCGCGGCGCGTCGTCGGGACATGCATGTGCTTGTCGAGTCCCTGGAGCAAATGCATCATGGACGATGCAAACCCGACGTTCTGGGCAAAGTGAAACACGTCGATGCGGGACAGAGTGTACTGCAGCCCCAACCCCAAGTACTCGCGGGGGTTGGACAGCAGCAGCGGCAAGATGGGTTTGCCCTTGTCCTCTGCGAACGCGATTTGGTCCAGCAGCAGTTCGTTCTGGTTCTTGTCAGACAGCACGACCACAAATACGGCGCAGTGGATGATCGCTTCCTTGGCCGCTGAGATGCGGCTCTGCGTGTCGGCTCCGTGCGGATGGTCGAGGTACACCCGACAGGACGCCGCCGACAGTTCCTGGTGCACCTGTCGCACAAACCCTTGGTGGCAGTCGCCGGACGCGAGCACCACGAACGGCTGCTTCCAGTACTCGTCGTTGTGGTCGGGGGGGTAGTTGTGCTGCAGCAGCGTCGGACCCCACGTCGCCATCGCTGTCGTCGGCATGTCGAGGGTAGGTCTGGCCACGCACCGCTTCTTTTCAATCTCGTCGCGCACGCCGTCCAGCAGTGACCGAAACTGCGTCAGGTACTGGTCTTGGTTGTACTCGTACGTGATGTTCCGTGGGTTGGCCGCGTCGACAGCGGAGATCGCTGACTCAAACGGTACAATCTGACGAGTGTACAAGTACACTTGGAGCTCCTCTGTGATAGTCACGTGCTCGGTGGAGATGGCGAGCACGGGCGTGCCCACCTGCTTGGCGTACGCTAGCTCCTTGAGGCACCACTCAGACCGAGGGTAGTCTTCGGTGAGAACGCACACGACACAGCTAGCATTGAGAATCCCGCGGGCAATCTCTTCGCGCCACACAGCCCCGCCGCCAATGCCGCTCGGATCCACTACAAAACCATACGTTTAAACGGGGAAAAATGGTCTTGACGGTACTCAGATCGAGCCATGTGGTGATGTGCTGCTGCTCTAGACTCGCGCGCAACTTTTTCGCGAACTCCGAGTGCGAGTGCGTGTAGCTGATCATGACGTCGCGGCTTCCGGCGGCGCGCTTGACGGCAAACTGGAGCTCCGTGGACGTGGTGCAGTCGATCGCGCGGCTGCCGTCGCCGTTGACCGCGTTGATGTCGGCGCCGACGCCGAGAAGCGCCAGCGCGGCGGCTCGGTTCCCCTGCTTCATGGCCACGTGCAGCGCCGTGTCGCCCGTCGCCACCGTCGCGTTGATGTTGGCGCCGTGGAGGACCAGCGCCTGCAGCAGTTCCGGACGCAGGTCCGGCGCCAACGCCGCGCACAACACTGGCGTCATCCCGTCCACATCTCGGGCGTGGACGTTGGCCCGGTGCTCGAGCAGGATGGTCACGCACTCGACGCGGTTGGCTCGAGCCGCCCAGTGCAGCGGCGTGCGGCCACCCGCGTCCTGCGCGTGGGGGTCCGCGCCCTTGTTGAGCAGCGGCGCCAGCACGTCGACACTGCCGGCGATGGCGGCCCAGTGCAGCGGCGTGCGCCGGTTGAAGCCAGCGTACCCGTATTCCCCCAAGCAGTTGGGGTCGCAGTAGCTAAGCATTTTATGCACCTATATACAACGTACACAGTGAAAACCCCCAACCAACCAATCAAGATGATGGGCGACACCTTGACCACGTCGTTCGAGGCAGCAGCCAAGTGCAGGGGCGTGAGCGCAACGTCGCCGCCCCAGTCTTCGAGCACCACGCCGACCGCATAATTGCCGCGGAGGTACGACAGTTCCAACACGGTTAGCGTATGCGAGCCCCTACTCCCCCCATAACATTCCCATCAACGGAATGCGACAGAGAAAGGATATATATATATATATACCCGGCATTGGGCACACACAAGTGATCTGCGTTGGCCGCGAGAAGCATCTCCATGATGGATGGGTGTTCGCAGAGGAAGATGGGTGGCAGACGTTCTTCCCTGTTGGACGACCGCGCCGTCTGGTTGACCAGCGCGCCATGGTCCAGCAGCCACCGGACCGCTTCGACGCGGGACGCCGCCACCGCGCAGTGCAGCGGGGACACGAGCGTGGTCTTAAAGAGGTGCTTGGCGGACTCGTCCGCCGACACGACCGCGCGGCGCACGAGCATCTGGCTCAAGTACCAGAAGAGGTCGCCGGTGCTGACTCGGACGCGGTTGATCTTGTCCAGCGAGTTCATCGAGAACCCCGCGTCCAAGAGCAGCTGCAGCATGGTGAGGTTGCCGTGGGCCGCGGCGGCGTGCACGGGATTCTTCTTGGAAAAGTTCAGCACCCAGCCAAGCGAGGCCGACCCATACAGTTCCTTGGCAAACTCCTTGCCCAAGTACGTTCGTGCGAGCCCAAGCGCGTGCCGGAGGCCGTCGACGTCGCTCAACTCGGCGGCGGTGAATATGCGCTTTTGGATGTCAACCTTGGAGGGCGTCCCGACGACCGGCGGCTTTCGACCGCCGCCCGTGAGCTCGCCTTCCTTGAACGCCCCCAGCTGCATCTTCAAGTGGTCGCGAAGCCGCGCAAAGTACGTGAACTGGAACCCGATGCCCACCCAGGACAAGATGGACACGAACGAGTTGATGAAAGGCACGCGTTCGTGGCACAGTTGCAGCGTAAAGTTGGACTGGACGAACGTGATCAAGACAAACGCGAACGCGCCCACGTAGAACAGGATGAGACACACGCACACTATTTCGCACACTTGCAAGTACCACGTGCGCTGGACTTTGGTCGTGATGCGCTGCTGCTGGTGTGCCAGGGTGCCTCGGGTCGGCGGCATGCCGTCGTCGTCGTCGTCGTCGTTGTTGTTGCTGGGGCCGGTCGAGCGCTTGAACAGATCGAAGACGCGGCAGCCGCTCGCGGCTAGACCCAGGAAAATCACCATTGGAAATGAAAAGTACATGGTTCGAGAAAACCACGTCCACTTCAAGCAGGTTGGGTCGTGCTTCTCCATCTCGTCCACGTTCATGGCTCGAAACATCGCGGACCGCTTGTCGACGACGAATTGCATGTACATCATGTAGGTAATACCGCATCCATCAATGATACCCAAGACGACTGTCGTGTACAATAACCGCTTGATGAAGAACGAGTTCCGCAGGAAGCCGTGTGTTGCGTTGCGGTACGTTGGTGGTAACGTTTGACCGATCGAGTAACCAAACGGCTTGGGTTGGAGTGCAAACGGTGCTTTGGGGGTGCGCATAGCTCCATGACCGACGGGAATGGTGTGCTGGCGATCGCAACTGCTAGCATCCTCACGACCCATCATCGTGTTGGCAGGCGGTTGTGCTGTGGCCTGATTAGAATTTGGTGGCTTGATCGCACCAACTGGGAACTTGTTCACTCTCACCACGCTCTCACAATTCTTATTTTGATGATTCAAACTCACTCTTACTCTCATTTATCATATATTTCAAGATACTACTCTGTCCTTTAATATACATGTACATTTGTCTCAGATTGGCAGTGTTTTACAGTTAATACTCGAGTATAATTAATGTACATTTGGTTTGACCAATGAGAGTCACGAAACTAATATATTTAGCCAATCAAAGCCAAACCAGGTGTTTCGTCGAAATGCATCGATATAATTGGTGGATATCTACTAATTAAAAGCTGTACACGACACACTGCATCCATTTAATTGGCGGAAAAAATCTGCTGATCAGATCAAGGTGGGTGTGACTATTTCTATTTTAGTGGACGTAGTATGATCGAATCGCTTTATTAAAATAACAGGAGGAGCCAAATTTCCTCAAATGTACGAAGTACACGTACTAGTAGTCACTACTACATATAATACTCTGGAGTAAAGCACAGAGTAGTATCGAATACTACTAGTACGAAGGTACACTCTTCGCCAATCATATCCTCGTTTTGATCTTTGGAAATGCGCTACTGTGGGCATAGTACAGTACCTGTACATAACGTTAATTGCACCTCGTACTGTATTGCGTTGTATGACGATGGTGTTTCTTCAAGACTCTGACGACTGTGTTTCGTTATGCATGGTATTCCATGTGCTGGGAGCGAACATTATTGATTGGCTATAATCCCTTGCCCGTCTCTATATTTGTTGATATCAGCCAATCAAGTGTATTGTAGCTGGCTCTCGAGCGTGACAGATTACACTTGATTACAGTATGGATCGTGTTGGAAGTCACAATACTGGTCAGTGGGGCTTCGTGATTGGCTGGACAGCTGAGCCATGTGTCTGCAATCACCGCAATCGTAGTCGGCGCTCGCTGGGTGCCACTTCTGCCATCATCTTGGACTTGCGATGCGGGCAACGAGGTCAGCGAAGGAAGGCATCCGCATGGCGGAAGAAGGTCAATGGATCGAACTCGTCAAGCGTCTCCCCAAGTCTCCGGCCCTTGCAGAGCAACAGGACCCTTATGGCATGCTTCCACTTCACTGGGCGTGCACTGAACACGACATCTCGCTGGACGCGATCCGGGCCCTGCTTGGCGCGTTTCCCGAGGGTGGCATGACGCGCAACAATTCCCAACTCTTGCCTCTGCACGTTGCTATCCGCGCGAATGCCCGTGCGGACGTGCTGAGCATGTTGTGCTCCATGTGCCCAGACAGCATTTGGGTCAAGATGCCGGACGGCCTGCGCGCGTTGGCGATGGCGACCATGAGCGGACTTGACCATGATTCCATCCGCGTGCTTCAGAAAGCGGAGGAGAAGTACCGGTTCGCGCACCCCGATGCGGGGGACAAAGACGACGCCGATGCCCGGAACGACCCCGCGTACGAAGCCACGATGCGCGACTTGTATCGGCAGTCCCAGGTCATGCGCGAGAGTCTGCGCGACAGCATGCTCTTCTCGACGCGCTTCGAGCCGTCCTTTGGCGACGACACTCCCCTCGTCCCCGGCGGTGCCAACGAAGACGACCCGTCGACGATTATCCAAGAGTGTGACGACGACGACGACGACAGCGCGACGGCATCTTATCGCCACGCGTCCACGGGCGACTCCTGCGGGGTGTGCGAGAAGTCGTTCTCCATGTTCCGCAAACGCTACATGTGCGGCATGTGCCGCCTTCCTCTGTGCAAAGCGCACGTCGCCGGGCGCACGCTGACTCCCCACGGAGACCGCAAGCAACGCGTCTGTGCTGAGTGTCTGATCCATTCCCGTCTCGCGGCCAAGAGTTCGTCGCTTAAACAGGTGCCGCCGCCACCGCCGACAGCGCCAGCATCGCGGTCGGCCAAGCTGTCGCACGATATACACCCTAAATGCGCCGACAATCAGGACGAGCATGTGGTTTGCGGGTTTGCGTCGCAGGTGCCCCAGGCGCCAGGTCCGTCGAGCCCGCGGTCGTCTGGTGAACGGCCGACCATGTCGAGCTCGGACACGAGCATCTGCAGCGCCGACGTGGACGACCGGCACCTCTTGCAACTGGTCAAGGGGTTGGAGTCGCGGAATGGCGTGCTCGAATCTCGCGTGTTGGAGCAAGAACGACAGCACAACCAAGCCATGCTGCTGCTCACGCAGACGATGACGCGGCTGGCCGAGCTCGAGTTGCTGGTTCGTCACCGCGCGCTCGGTGACGAGTTTGGTGACGACGAAAAAGGTGACGACGATTCGGGGGCCGGTGACGAAAGCACAAGAGTGGACCGCCACAGCTTCGAGTCGACATGCAGCGTGGAGTTTGCGAATCCGTTCACGGAACGGTTCTCGTCCGATTCGGAGCGATGTTAATAACTTAAAAAGAGCGGCGTGTGACGTCGTTTGTGTGTGTGACGTCGTTTGTTAGGTATTAAAGAGTCTCGAGGTACGCGGCTACGTGCTCGACGTACGCGGGGCGGCAGGCGGCGGTCTCGCCAATGTCGTTGTGGCCTCTGTCGGGGACCCAGTACGGCACCGCTTGACACTCCACAGGCAGCGCCTGAAGCAGGCCGTGGCCGTGGGAGATGGGGATCTCCATATCCTCGACGCCGTGGATGATGAGAGTACGGCAACGCACGTGTTGAATGCGATCGACGTTCGGGTACACGTCCAGGCATGCCAAGCATCGGCTACAAACAAGGTGATTCTTGGAATCAGTAGAACGGGGAATACTTGGGAGTGAGCACGCGCATGCCACTGAGAAGCCCGCTATGCACAATCAACCCTCGAACGGGACGCTCTGCTGCCAAGTAGATGCTGGGGCCACTGCCAACTACAGAGTAGACATGTCGTAAGCCCCATGACGTTATTACGTGGTTCTGCCCTACCGCTTTGGCCGTACAATATGACTTGTTGAGGCGAAGGGCAGACGTGAGCCAAGACGTGGTCGTAGACGGCGATAATGTCGGCGTACGTGTTGGCTTCGGACGGGGTGCCAGTTGCGCCGCCATAGCCAGAGTAGTCGTAACCAACCACGTTCACCTTTAACTCCTTCGTGGTACGTCAATGTATGGATCATTCGCATGGACATTTGAATCGTGTGGTTACTCGAGAAAGCGAGATGTATCGTAGGTACATGGCCCCACAGTCTGTTGCGTTGCCATGGCTGTAGATGATCGTGAATTTGGCGTCGGGGTGTCGACAGACAAAGCCTGGATACACGAGAGGCTAAGCACAACGACAAGGAAGGAACGGAGAATGGGAACGTACAAGGAATGTCCTGGCCAAGCTTTGTTCGAACGACCGCCACGGTCATCGCGGATGCAAATGGAATATTTGCGTCAATGATATGAACGGCAGAGGTGGTTCCGTCGGCATTCTTCACGAGACTGTACGTCGGTGATGGTGGGAAGAAAGTCAGGGCTGATGCGACCGTAGCAGACGAGAAGCCACTGCGCACCCACAGCATGAACAAGGATCCTGCGACTCCACCCATCGTGACTTGCCTTGACAGTCGATGACGACTTGTAAAGTTGGATAAAAAAACAGTCGTATTTATAATAATTTATCGACAATACATACAGTAGTCCATTGGAGCTAAATTTTAACATTAATTTAATTCCAGCAGACGTAACGGTTTTGTAACTGTGTGTTGCGAGGTTGATATTTTTAGCAAGCAGACAAGAAACACCATGCTCAACCTGCTGCGAGGCAAGTCGTCGGCGACAGTAAGGCCAACCTCGATGTCACAATCGGAGAAGCGAACATGGACGCATGTGCTGTCGGGACCTCAAAGCATGATTTCCTCGCGAAGCTTCAAGGAAGACCCAGCGTTCCTCCTTCCCATGACAATCTACTTTGGATCTCAAACAGGTCGTACAGAAGCGCTTGCCAACAGACTTCAGCACGCCGCCATCCGTTGCGGCATGCGTTCCAAGGTCAAGGATCTGTACCACTTCGACCCTGACGAGTTGAACAACGAATCACTGGCAATTTTCATCGTGGCCACGTATTCTGGCGGTGGCGCCACCGACAACGCCGCCCATTTCTACTTTTGGCTCCAGAACCAAAAGGACACCCGGTCGTTCAAGAAGGGTCGACGGCTTCGGAGTCTTCGGTACGCGGTGTTTGCATCCGGCGACACGAAGTACGGCATCAACTTCAACGAATTTGGCACGTTTGTCGATTCGAAACTCGAAGAGTTTGGAGGCACGAGGCTCATGCCATGTTGCCTCGGCGACTGTCATGCCGGTCTAGAACAAGTCTTCACGTCTTGGGAAGCAGATATCTTCCAAGCCATCGGCCTCTCCGCCACCCACTCGGCTGCTTCGGCCAAGCACACCAACTCGGTGATCCTCCCGCCCAGCGTCCCCCATCGCTTCGTTATCATCGACGTGGTAGAACCCCGCGCCCCCGACCGGCGAAACCGGCACCTCGACACGTTTGTCCCCATGCCGGACGCGACCAAGTTCTTCATCCAGCCCAACTTGGTTCTGAACGACGTGGTCTATGTTGTGTCTGAACCCAAGCCCGCGATGCTCCACGTGGATCTAGCCATGTTCGTCCCCCCGTTCATCTACACCACGGGCGACCGCATTCGCATCTATCCATTGAACCCTGCTGTGTTGGTAACGGCCGTGGCCACACGCCTTGGGTTTTCGCTTGGACAGACGGAAGATCGCTGGATCCAGCCCATTCCTTTGACTCCTCCGTGCGAGTACTTCCAAGACCCGTTTCCCTCCCCCACGCGCCTTGTCACGGTCTTACGACAATACTACGAACTCATTTCCGTACAGTACAACATGATGATTATTTGACTGACGGGTGAATCACACTAGGTACCGCCAGCGTTTGTGAAAACGTTGGCCTGTTACGCCACCGATGCCAACGAAGCCGCCACACTCGAAAGCCTCGCCGCAGACCCCGCCGCCTTCCACGCGTCTCTCTCGGGGGTACGTTCGTCGTCACCTCCAGAGCTTCTCCTGACCTAGCCCTGTAGTTGACGTTGGCTGGCGTGTTGCGGCAGTTCCCATCGGTGCGAATGTCCTTGGATGCGTTTCTGCATACAGCTCCGCGCATGCAGCCGAGGGAGTTTACGATCGCGTCGTCCAACTTGGTCAACCCGACCAACATTCATATTTGTCTGGATGTACCCCCTGCGACCACGTCCTTCCAGAACCCCCAGCGGTCGGACGGCATGTTAGGCGCTTGCTTCATGGAACTGGACGTCATGCGCCGCAAGAAACCGTCGTCCGTGCTGGATCCGATCCACGTTCCAAGGGTGCGGAGTGAGCTCGTGCCGCCAGCCGACATCCCGTGGCGAACGCTAGGTCCCTCTCCCGTCACATTCATCGCCACGGGCGCCGGCTTCGCGCTGGTTCGAGCGCTCATGGAAGACCGATGTGCGACCCCCGTTGACACTAAAGTTCGGTCGAAGCATGTGCTGTTGTACGGATGCCTCACCAAGACGTGTGTGCCGTACCAGAACGAAGTCAAGTTTTGGCAGGCCTCGTTTGACCTGCGGGTTGTGCTGGCGTGTTCGTCGGACAAAGTCGTGCCAGACGCCGACGCCCCCCATCGCTACATACAGGATGCGGTGGAAGCCGAGGCCAGTGCCATATTGACCGACCTGGATGACCACCAAGGCTCTGTCTTTGTGTCTGGGTCCGTGTCCATGGTCGCAGACGTCAAGAAGATACTGGTTCACGCAAAAGCAAGCCAACTCAAGCTGTCTGGGGCTGACGACGCGGACGTTTCGAGCAGGTGTCAAGTGTGGTTGCTGGATCTCGTCATGACGGGGAGGTATGTGGAAAGGACGACGTTCGTATAAGAACAGGGCGCTTAAGTTATGAAGAGGACGACTAGTTTGATTCAAGTAGTATTGGGTTAAGCCGCTTTGTTATGCTCTTGTTGACGCAGCCGGTCTCGCTTGATATCTCGGATGACACCTGCTCGCATTTCCTAAGCCAAGCAGATCAGCATAACGGCATGAGGGGCGACGAATGCCTACCTTCTTCTCGCGCTTTTGCAAGTCATGGACATAATAGATCACGCCAGCAGCACCGACCACGATCGTTCCGAAGAAGGCCGCAGCGCCTGAAGGCCTTCGCATGATGTGAAATTGGAAATGATTGTGATTGGACAACCTCGGCCAATCAGATAGGATGGGTTCAAACACGAGCCACATCAGTGCGCAATCTTGCATTTTCCGGGTGGACCTCATGGAGAAAGTCCAAGCGCTCGATGTCACGCAGTACAAGACCACCTCCAAGTCCGCGGTGGAGGCCGCTTTAGACGTAGGCACTCAATAGCATGCTAGTCTTCCGCCATGTTTAGCATATTCTCTCTAGATATGCCAGGAATTGGCGTGGGATCCAACCGAAGTCGTTCAAGCGTCGCTTCTCGTAAGTGAAGTGCAATGAGAAATGAGTGTCCCTTCACACCATATGCGTAGGACCTCCTTGTCATGCGTCTGTCAAATCACCCATCGTACGGAACATCTATCATCTTTGTGCGCTGAACTACGACGACTTGGCTAGGACTGAGATTGAATCGCTACGCGAGGACAGCAAATCCCTGCATGTAGTCGAAACCCAGCATTACGTGCGAGGCTCTAGTGTCCAGGACATCGTCAAACATACTATTTCGTCGCTGGGTGATATCAACGCAGTGGATCTCATCTCCACGTCTAAACTCAAAGCGCGCTTGGAGTCGCTCCATGCCGCCTTCCCCGGCGCCCACTTCAACCACGCGATTGCGGTCAAGGCCAATCCCATCCGCAGCGTGCTGAGGTTTCCTCCTTCATCTCGTTGTAATTCTCATTCCTCCTTAGAATCGTGCAAGAGATGGGCTTTGGGGCCGAGTGCGCCTCGTTCGCCGAGGTTCACCACGCACTGAGCCTCAACTTTGCCCCTCGGTCGGTGGTCTATGACTCGCCCTGCAAAACGTACGACGAGCTCAAAACTGCACTGCAGCTGGGCTGCTACATCAACCTCGACAACGAGGACGAAATCGACAAAGTGGCGCGCGTTTTCATCGACTTGTACGGACCGTCGGGCGTTCCGGCCGACAGGCTCCTCCACGACCGCCAAATCGGCCTTCGCATCAACCCCGTCGTGGGCGGCGGTTCCATCGCGTCCACAAGCACGGCCACAAGCTCCAGCAAGTTTGGCCTGCCGTGGACCCCCGACACGCAAGCCACCCTCGTCGCCCTTTTCCACGTAACAAACACATCCTCCTCGTCCTTCTCGTCGTCACGAGTATGATGAGGAGTAGGCGCATCCGTGGCTCCAAGGCGTGCACGTCCACGTCGGGTCCCAAGGGTGTGCGTTGGACCTCCTCGTGGCCGGCGCCAAGCGGGCCGTGGAGTTTGCCGCGTTGGTCAATACCCATGTCGGCCGTGACCAGGTCCGCGTGGTGGACATCGGGGGCGGCCTGCCAACCGTGTACGACGGCGTGTCCGACCTAACGTACGAAGCATATGCCGTCCAACTGCGCGCCCACGTGCCCGCCGTGTTTTCGTCGGCGCTGTCCGTCGTGACCGAGTTTGGGCGGTCTGTGTTTGTCAAGGCAGGGATCACGCTCACCAAGGTCGAAAGCGTCAAGCGATGGGACGGCCAGAACATCGCCGTGGTGCATGTGGGCGCCAACCAGTTCCTGCGCACGGCCTACCTGCCGCACCAGTGGCCCCATGTGTTTTCCGTGTTTGACGCGACGGGGGCGTTGAAATCGGGGTACTTTAGAACGAGTGACTATATATAGCAGGATGATGATTGGGGGTGACAACACAACCATGTGATGTAGACCGCTCGTCCGCCAAGACATTGCGGGGCCGCTGTGCTTTTCAGGGGACTTCTTGGCCAAGCAAGTGCTCCTGCCTCAAATCCACGCCGGCGACTACATTGTCATCCACGACACGGGCGGGTACACAGTGTCCATGTACTCCAAGTACAACAGTCGCCCTTCCACGGCCATCTACGGCTACGACGACCAACTCGGCCTCACGCCATTCAAAGAACAAGAAACAGTCGACCAAGTCCTGGCATTCTGGGGGCCTTAACACACCCCTGTATTATGCATATCCTTGGCCGAGTCTAATGGAAGACGACTCGAGTTGATCTCATTCTCGTCGGCTTGTCCTCCGTCGTTCGGTGCTTCGGACGCAATCTCTTTCGCTTGTCGTTTCAGCACCCGACGGCTCACACTGGCTTGTTTTCGCTACAAACACATTTCCATCCGAGCCCCCCTTTGGTTGGATAGTTTTTCAGTACCTTGGGCAGACACTCGGCGAGGGTCGTGGGCCAGTCGTTGCCAGCTTGAATCGACGCCAAAATCTACATATCATTTGAACCAAGGACGGCAATCTGGTTGTTGTGGTTCTCAATCGTACTTCCACGACGGTGTTGACGTTCAAAATGTGATCTGTGTGGCGATCGGGGACGAATTCCTGGATCGGAAGGCGCGCCGTTTCGACGCCTAGCGCCGTGGCGGCTTGTAGGGAGCGCCCCTACATATCCCCATATTGGTTGGCACACGACGCAAGTGCATGGTTCAGCTTACTTTGACGCGACTTCTATCGACAATGCCACCTAACGTAATGGAACATCACACATAGACAACACTGGTGGGATGGCGCTGCTACCAATCACATAGACTTTGGACCGATCTAGCGTGGACAAGAGATTCGGCGAGTCTGGCGTGAGGAACACCAGATCCTACAGGAAACAAAGGTCAGCATGGACGTTCTATTCGTGTGGAGGTCGGCCATACGGTCGCAGGAAATAGACTGGACACACTCGCAGGTTGCAACTGGATGCTCCACTTGTCGGCACTGAAGCGCTGCAACGCCGACGCAATGCGCGACCCGTCTGTGCAATCGGTCACGGTCAGGGCGAATGGATCGTCCATGCGCCGGATCGTGCCGTAGCAAAACTTGATCTGTTTGGACAAACTGCTCACTTCCTACAAAACTCGTCGGGTTGGATGGTGCCACAGATGTCGACGAACCTTGTCGCTCATGATGCCGTCGTATCCACAGTCGATCGCGACACGCTGGCCAGTTTCAGACGCCACGGCCAAACGTTGCGCACGCTCTTGCTCAGTCCGCGCCTCATTTTTCACGAAGGCCTTGCGCTCGTCTACATACATACGCACACAGGCGTTAACGTTGGTGAAATCTGGTGCCACGTCGACGATCGTGCTGTGTACCTGCCGTCATGGAGCCCAGTAGTTCCTTCCTTCGCATCTTTCGTCGTTCGCGTGCCAGAACGGTCTTCTTCACCATCTTTGCTTCGTACTCCGTTTCCTTGTCGTGGCCATCCATCTCGCTCGCGGCACTGGCGATGGCGCTCGCCATTCTTGCTTATTATCCGGATACTGCCCAAACTGCCCAACGAACGTATTATCCGGATATCCGGTGCCTGTCACATTCGGTAACTTTCGGGGTTTCCCCGAATCCCGAATACTACCGTAGTAAGTTACTTACTTCGAAGTACTATACAAGCATGCGGTCCGCCAAGGAAGGTGCACGAGTGTACTGTATCCTCGAGGCGTACAGTTACAGTAGCTCCCCTGACACCCCCTGGATATTCCACGTCCTCGGCCCGTTATCCCCTCGTAATGCAGCTTGGTGAACACAGATGAGCGTGTGTGCATTCGACGGAAGGGTTTTCGTTGTGAGCATGACGTGTGGTAGTACGCTGTTGTTAACTTAGAGAACTTCAAAAAGGCGCTTTCGTGGTAATGATCACGTCCACGGCAACTTTGCATCTGGCCTAGACCGGTGCACGAGAAGGTGATCACAAAAACGAGCTCTGTTTGAGCCTCAATGCATCGGAATGCATTGAGCTGCCCAGCGGCACAAAATGTCCTCCAACCCCCCCCAAAGCCCCTCGCAGCAACGTGTGATCCTCTAACTTCCCCTCAGCTACAATCGAATCGCTTCAATGTGGAATGTGCCGCCATGTAAGTTTAGTATGGCCATAGTCACCAAGGTTTGCGGTCAGGAATCCGTGGCTAGCTTGACGTCCTCCATTCACCATCCATCCCTTGGGCGGGACTTACTCTAGCATGATGCCATGGGAAAGTGATTTTCAACCAAGGACGTGACCGGTACGGCCACTATTTTAACACTTCCGTGGTGTCCGGGACGCCAAGCTGTATCATCGCGCGAGTGGTGATGGGAGGGCTGTGCATGAACGACTTCCGCTACCATGTACCTAGGGTCGTTCCCGTGCACCCCAACAAATTCTACGGGTCCATGCTTCTACCATGCTTGTTGCGCTGTACATGGCGCTGTTCGTCGAAGCCTGGACGTTCCAGACTAACTTGTGTTCGTACTTGGACAACCTCCTGTCGCAGCTCTCCAAGCGCCGCGTCTGTGCGCATTCAAGTTTCTGCACATGAAGTTCACGCTTCGCTCAATTGGTCGTGTGTACGAAACGTGCAAGTGCCTCGGCATTCGCGGTACCAGTCCTCATCCATCCTCATGAGCATCATGTTCATGAAAGAGACGCCAGTAAGCCCATGTCAATGTGGTCACACAGAACTGGGTATCCGTCAAATTTCAACGTCCAAGTGCTTGGTCCTCGCAGAAAAGTCGTTATGTACTAGTACACTAGTTGTTTTTACTCGATTGTGAACCCCGTGACTTCCATTTTGATGACCATCGTGAGCGCCGTTTCCAGGTCCTTTTTCGACGAGTACATGGGCAGGTCGAGGCGGTTAAAGCACGTGTGGGCCCGCGGGTACAAGCACTCTTCCTTGCGGATGCCCTGGATCGCAAAGAGGCAGATGCGGCCGTCGTTCATGGTGAGCGTCTTGAAGCCCTGCACCGGCACTCGGGCCGACCCGGTCGTGAACTGCAGCAGCCGCGCGCGCTGCTCGGTGGTAAAGTCTGTGACAACGTCCCAGAACCACTCGATCACTTGGGGGTCGCAGTCGTTGCCAATGTACGTCGTGTGCGCCTTCCAGTCGTCCACGTTCACGTCAGGGATGCCGCACATGAGCAGCTCCAGCTCTTGGTGGTCAAACACAGACAGCATCTCGAGGGGAATGACGCTGTAGATGCCCTTGATCAGCGACGCCAGTTGCGGCGAGATGCTCGTGAGCATGATCCACTTGAAGCGCAGGTACACGTACTCGTCCTTGTTGTCGTCCGTGACGGCAATGTGTCGGCCGTTCGGGCACAGGTCGATCGTGAGCGGCTCCTTGTCCACCTGCGCCACGTTCACACTAGACCCCAATGACATCGTCAAAGCAATCCCATCTATCAGTGTATAGATTCGAACCTAAAGTCCAGGCAGAGTGACTCGACGCCCTTGTTTTGCTTGAGCCACCGCAGGTTGTTGTACAGCTCCACGTCGACAAACTCCAAGTCGGAGAACGTGATGGGCGTCCCCAAGATGTGCTTGTACAGAGGCAGCGCCAGGTGCGCGTCCAGCAGCATCCCTTCAAACAGCCCCCGGCCCACAAACCGCCCGATCGCTTGAAAGTACTGCCAAGTTGTTTCCGATTACTTTATATCATACATACATGGAGCATACCATGAGGTGGTCCTCCGACGCGTCGCTGGACGTGGGGCGAATCATATACGCGTTGTCCATGCCCGCGTGGAAGAGCCCCGTGCGCTCGTCAAAGATCTCCTCCGTCATGAGCGTGAACCATTCGCGCTCGAGCCCGCCGGCGTCGACGCCTGGCTCGTTGAGAAACTTGATGCGCAAAGACTGGTGCAGCTGGTCGTGCGACGCCCACAGCAGCTGCTCGCACGAGTTGTGCAGCAAGTTGCTGCGGTCGATCTCGAGCAGCATGTGGCCGTACTCCCACGGCACCTCCATCGTCGACGTGTACTGGACGAACCACGCGTGCTTTTGCTGGAACGTGAGCTGGGACACGTCCTTGAGGTCCGCCGACGAAAACACCGTCGGGTTCACCGTCTGGAACGCCGTCTGCCCCTCCGCCGTCTCGAACGACATGCGCCCTTCGGGGTGCTTGGGGGTCAGCACCAACTTGCTCACGTACCCCACACTCGCGACGCTGCCCGCGGAACTCACGCTCGACACCGAGTCCCGCAGCATGGGCAGGTCAAAGTCCCCGTCGTCGTTCGGAAGATGGGGATGCCCTCGCGTGTCCTTGGCCACGATGCGCTTCAGAACCTTGTGGTCCAACACGTCGCGGTTCCGACCCCACACAATGTCCCCGCTCGCCTCGTCCACGTTGCGTACCCAGTCGTGGCGCCGCCGCGCGCCTTTCTGTCGAATGTTCAAGTTGTTCAGACGGAGTTTTGCAAAGTTGCGATTCTTCTTGATCGTGCGGGGCGTCGAGTCGTTCATGAGCACAAAGTTGGTCGGGGACAGCGACGGCGGCATAACCGTCTTGGCGCCGTCGTCGTTCCCAGAACTTCGTTTGGACGACGCCTTCCCGTACAACGTGAAGTCGCGCTCCGTACCGCAGAGGATACACGTCTTGTGTCCGTCGTAGTTCTTAAAGTCGCACACGTCGCACGCCCAGAGATTCTCCATGCCTTGGTCGCTTGCAATCACGTCCTGTCGGTACACCTGTTCCAGACCTGCTTGCTGTTGCGCGAGCAATTGGGCCTGCATCCTCCGCTTGAAGCAGAAGTTGTACAGTCCGCATGACACGAACATGATCGTGATGGACACATAGAAGAAGGTCGTATTGGTGTCTGCATCGAGGCGGCGGATGCGCAGCGATGCCATGTTGGACAGATGAAGGAAGGAGATTAATTGTGTTATGCCCATCTGGTCTCCACTTTTAGCCAATCATATTGCAGGATGGTAATGTTTTATCAAAGGAGCGTCGGAGGAAACTCAGTGCGATGAGATCAGCTGTCCTGGCATGCACTACTTACTACATACATGACGGGTGCATGAATCCATTCGGCATGCAGACGTGACCTGACGCAGTTGTAGTGTTGGTTCAGGTAGCAACCCACAACGATCGGAAGAAGGAGCGAGAATGTCCCAGGCAAGATGATTTCGTCATTTAAAGTGAACTATTAACAGTATTGCCGATTTTCTTCAAATTTCCCAATTTTGCATTGTTCGTGCAATCGAGCACAAATAGAGCCGAGATATCTGATTGGCCATTATCCACTTCGCCCTTTCCAGTAGAAACTCGAAAATGGATTGTAGCCAATCAGCGACAAGTAATTTCAGATTGACCAATGGGAGAGATTGGTGCTCGTAAGCGTTTTCGTGAAACCTACGTGGAAATCAAAACCAATTATTGGGATGAATTTGAGACCCCTTTCACATATCGACGCCAAACTGGACCCAACCATCGCTCCCATTGGTCAATCCGAAATTATTACTTGTCGCTGATTGGCTACAGTATTGTCCTTTTGCCCAAAAACTGGACTTTTGTGCTAAATCAATCAATTGATTCTTTGTATTGTAAGTTCGGTTCGTTGAATCGATCTGGACAAACCGCGCCGCATATCGATCTTCCTGCAAAGCCCAATATTTATTCACTGTCAGAGTCTGGTTGGAAATCACGCGACAAATCACCTCACAAACAACTTAAGAGTATCTCCACCGCACCTCTAAATTTGGTCCCTTTACACAATGAACGATGTGTGTTTTGCGTGTGATTTGTAGGTATAACCCACTTGTACAATATACAGGTTTCGCAAACGCCAGTTCTATTCTATCCGCAACCTAAAATTTAGAACCCAGATAGGTTGCAACCTTGTGCAGTGCGAATTTCGCAAATCGTCCGCTTCAAATTGGTTTTATCCAGAAAACGTTACCCAATCAAACGTGGTTATTATTCTTCGCCATCATCACCCAATAATGATGCTGGCTGGAGTCCCTCGGTAAATGACACTTCCAGGTTATACAAAGGCGAGAATTGTACGCCTACAGTCCGATTGGAGTTACTAACGTTAGTTGGATTCTCGCCCAGCACCAATGAAGCGTTACCATCCTACCCACTTGCAGCATCATTGTACATATAATCTGGTTTCGGGGTTTCGCCCGCGAGGTCGACGAAAGACTTCACGTCATTCTCGTGCCGGGACAAAGTAGTGAGGTCCTTCGAGAGTATGTGAGGACATCGTGTTCAGAGCGACGTCCTTCTACCACAAATGACATACTCATGAGACTCTAATGCGATTCACCTCGCCACCCCTAGCGCCATGGTAACTTATGTTCGCCCCCCTAGGGCCATGGTAACTTATGATCAAACAAAACACAAGCGCATCCGGTTACACTAGAAAAACCCACCATTTATGCGGTTACAGCAAATGGGGAATCTATGGGACATGTGCAAGTATTTACCTTGTTTCGTCCACGCTATCCTGTAATATAGAATCCGCTGCAAAAATTGGCAAATTTTACAGCGGCTTAAATGATTTATAACAGGTTCAGTTCTATCGAATTTGAGAGGATAGGTTGCGGATTAAAAGTCCCTGAGGGCATCGATGGAACTTCTACTCGTATCTTGCGATTGGCTGGGTCAATTTCCTCGATTTTTGAAGTCTCCGATGAGTCTTAGCTTGCATTTTAACAGACAGCGACGTTTACACTCCGGAACGACATATCCCTCACAATACGATGTAATTCGAGTTGAAATTACCTCAAAAATCGTCATTGAAATATACTACCTCTGTTATGTAACTATTGCAAGCGGGGTCAGATGGTAAACTTCTAGGCCTCTGATTGGCAAACAAATTAGTGGACTGTGACCGCTGGGTTCTGTTCTTTACGCTCGTATTT
>NW_009798265.1:1818615-1822327 GCF_000520075.1 Aphanomyces astaci | reverse complement strand
AAAGGATCTCGAACTCGGCACTGGTGAAGTTGCACATGGTTTTAAAACCATCACATCCCGACTCTTCCAGGATGGCGTCGATGATGGGATGCGCGAACTCGCTTAAGTCGTCGTGCTGGTCGATGGTGTCCCCATGCGTGCGGAGGCATTCGGCCAAGTTAGTTTGGTCCACAGCATGCTGCTCTTGCAGGGATTCGATGATGGAAGTGACGCACATTGACAACAGGATGCAAAGTGTGCAAATGAAGTGAACTGTGAGCTCTTTTGATTAGCCTTAATTCGCCACCATTCATGTTGGTGGGAATTTCATTGCAGTTGCTGGCCAATAATATTGTTGAAATTTGTGCTCTCCAAAGTTCGGTGTATAGGACCTGCTTGGTTAGTTAATTGGTATATTGTCAGCATGATTGTCGTTTACTATGTTTGAGAGTCTTTTGGAATTTTGGCAATATTTCATTCATAAATCAAGTAGCTTCCCAATTGGTTGGTATGTTGCATAATGGTGTCATATTTGCAAATTGTGCACGTATGTTTTGGAAGGGAACTTGTAATTTGGCAGTAAGTCACCAATTCGATCGGGAGCCTAGTACTAACGTTAGTATAAATAAAAGCCTTCAAATTTGTGCGAAACTATTAACGGTAGTGTGTTTTGCCAGAAATATAACCAGACCTCCCCAAAAATCTAAAAAGTCCTCACAGTCAATCCACAGGGAGCAGCTTTATAGCCTCATGTGAAGCACAGCCTCATCCGAATATTATCCGGAATAATCCTTGTCTTAGAGCATCTCCACCGCACCTCTAAATTTGGTCCCTTTATAATCCACAATGTGTGTTTTGCGTGTGATTTTATAGGTATAACCTACTTGTACACTGTGTAAAACTGCCTTTATAACCAGACCTCCAATTGATGTGTAACTTCGGGTATTTTCGACGAATTTGGAGTGACCGTCACCTCTCCTGGTTATTTCTGATAATTCTGGATACAAATGCTTAGTATAGATACGTACAAGCCTTCAAATTTGGGCGAAACTTTTAACGGCAGTGTGTTTTGCCCGAAATATAACCGGACCTCCCAAAACTGCGGTGGAGATGCTCTTACTCCGGAGTACTTCCTCCGTTCGTGAATACTGTTGACAGTTATTTACAGTGTTAGTGGATTATATTATATTGGGAATTGTATGTGATTTTATTCGATTTGGACCCAAAAGCCGTATTTTTATTCAATGATTCTACGACCAGACTCTACATGATATGATGCATGTTCAATGTTCAGATATTCACAGCATCGACTAATCCACAAATCTCATCGATGTTGGAGTTTTCTACCGACAAAGTGTTCGAAAGTGAATGCACCAAAGCTTCAACGCGTTCTTCATACTCAAAGCGCCGGTCCATTGCGTCAAGCGCAGAGCACACATCCTCGTCGCAGTTTGGCCGCAGAACTTGGCGAGCTTCCTTGAAGGCTTGACCCTTCTTGAGATGAGGAAGACGGTAAACGTTATCACCAACGATTTTGAATACCTCATCCATGACCTTTTGTAGAGTCATAAAGGTCTTGTCCAAAACCTTCCAATCCAAATCCACGAAGGCATCCTTGACAGCAGTCAGGAGGTCGTCGACACAACGGGAAACCTTCTGATGCTGCAACGCCTGAATTGCGTTGAAGAACCCTAGGTCCAAAATATTAAAGTCAGGACTCATAGGCGGCTGCGAAACCAGACGAATGTCCCATCCATCGGCGCGCCCAGCAGACACAATGGCAGGGTCATCGTTGTTGACGTGGGGCTCGCGTTGTCTTGCTGGACGTAAATTGGGTGGCTCCTCGGCCCAGGCTATTTCGCACGAATCGAAGGCAGCACGTGCTCCAAGAGGTAACGGCGGTACAGGGGCTTCGTCACTATCACCGGAGTCGTCACCGGGGTACCACGCGGGCGATTTTTGCTTGATCGCTTCGACAAATGAGTTTCGACGAACGCCCATGTGCCAAGCTTCCCGTCCCAGATGGTGTGCCTTGCAAAGTCAAAGCGTGGCCGTGCCACTGCGGTCAAGAATATGACCTTTTTGATATGGCGCTTCGACTTGCACTTGCGCTGCAGTACTTCCTCATCGTGCCACATGTAGTATATCCTGTTCACCTTGGTGACGTAGAACCACTTCTCGTCAATGTGGACTCTGTCCATCATGTCGTGCCACTTGTAACACCCTTGGCCTTGTTGACGCACGAAACCACGGACGAAATCAATCCTCTGCGTCTTGTGGCTTGGTGTCAGCATGGGCTTCAATCTGCTCGTTCGACGGGGCAGGAGCTTCCGTTGGAGCAGCTTCCACAGGGTTGGCAAGGGTATCGAGGTGGCTGCCGACAAGCTGCGGTAGGCAGAGCATGCAAACTTTGGGACAGCTTTGATCATGGCCTCGAATTCACTGTCTGTGTGTTTCGGACGGCGTCCATAGTTGCCACGCTTGCGGGAAGAGACATTCGCGCACCCAAGGCTGGCCTTGGTCTGTTGTCCGAGCTTCCAGATGCGAGACATCCCCTGCCGAGTGATTCCATACTGCTCGCAAAGGGAACGCATGGCTCCACGAGGTGCAACACCGTTTACTTTGATCTCGAGCATGGCATGGTAGATTGCCGTGCGCTGGTCGTTCGTAAACTCACGACCAGACCTTGGGATGGGCATGATCAAACTTCCGTAACGTGGGCACGTTACGGAATTTCAGGGTTCTCAGCAGTGCTAGCAATATTCAGCAGTGCTAGCAATATTTCCGCCGCAAGACGCGTCGATTGCAAGTGATATGAAGCAAAACGGAGTAGAAATGAAGGAGATACGAAGTTTTATACTACTCCGTTCCACAAAAACTGTCAGGTAGATTTTCACTTGATTAAAGTATGCACTGGGCAATTGAAACGACTAGCTTTTTGTATGCCACTCCAAAACACCATAACCCGCACCAAAAATTTTATTGTATTTTTTTAATGTCTCATTCAAGAGACTTGACCATGGCATCGAGGTGAACCTCCTCACCAAGTCGGCTATTCAAATGAGCCAAAGCGCTCTCGTGGACGAGGCGTCAAACTAGACATTATACGATGCAAAGTCTGCAATGAGAGCGTCCTTCTTCATGTGAGGAAGCTTATACTCGTTGCTGCCATGTATTTCAATGGACAATTCCATAACTTTTTGAAGGGTTACGAAAGTCTTTGCAAGCGTGTCAGTCGGCAACTCATAGAACGCATTTTCTACAGCAACAATAATCTCCTCGATGGTTCGAGTGCACAATAAGCTCCTCGATGGTTCGAGTGCACTTTTGGTACTGTAGGCTTTGAATAGAATTAAAGAATTCTAAATCTAACACGTTGAAATCGGGGCTGTTCGGGGGTTGGTTAGCCACTCCAATGCCACAAACTCCATGTGCACAAAGCTTTTCTGTCGTTACATTTCTGTGCGGGCTTGCATTGTCTTGTTGGATCAGCACATTACCCCGTCTGCCACATCTAGGAAACTTTTCCTGGATGGCGGGGACAACCTTATTTAATATTGTATTAAAATAAAATGGTGCGTCGACGGATTGTGGGGTGGTGACCATGGCGCCCTTCGACCTGTTCTTGCTTCCACGCTGCGCTGGCGTCACTTGAACGAAGGGCCAAACACCAACCTTGCCGTCCCATTCCTTTTTGCCGTGTGGGTCATATCGCGGCCTGGCCACAGCGGCA
>NW_009798265.1:1806067-1817933 GCF_000520075.1 Aphanomyces astaci | reverse complement strand
AAATTTTATTGTATTTTTTTAATGTCTCATTCAAGAGACTTGACCATGGCATCGAGGTGAACCTCCTCACCAAGTCGGCTATTCAAATGAGCCAAAGCGCTCTCGTGGACGAGGCGTCAAACTAGACATTATACGATGCAAAGTCTGCAATGAGAGCGTCCTTCTTCATGTGAGGAAGCTTATACTCGTTGCTGCCATGTATTTCAATGGACAATTCCATAACTTTTTGAAGGGTTACGAAAGTCTTTGCAAGCGTGTCAGTCGGCAACTCATAGAACGCATTTTCTACAGCAACAATAATCTCCTCGATGGTTCGAGTGCACAATAAGCTCCTCGATGGTTCGAGTGCACTTTTGGTACTGTAGGCTTTGAATAGAATTAAAGAATTCTAAATCTAACACGTTGAAATCGGGGCTGTTCGGGGGTTGGTTAGCCACTCCAATGCCACAAACTCCATGTGCACAAAGCTTTTCTGTCGTTACATTTCTGTGCGGGCTTGCATTGTCTTGTTGGATCAGCACATTACCCCGTCTGCCACATCTAGGAAACTTTTCCTGGATGGCGGGGACAACCTTATTTAATATTGTATTAAAATAAAATGGTGCGTCGACGGATTGTGGGGTGGTGACCATGGCGCCCTTCGACCTGTTCTTGCTTCCACGCTGCGCTGGCGTCACTTGAACGAAGGGCCAAACACCAACCTTGCCGTCCCATTCCTTTTTGCCGTGTGGGTCATATCGCGGCCTGGCCACAGCGGCAAGGAACATCACCTTGGTGATAAAGCGCTTGGACTTGACCGCCCGAGCCGCGACCTCTTCGTCGTCGTACACATAGTACCTACGTTTAACCTTCGTCAAGTAGAACCACTTTTCGTCAACATGCACATAGTCGTGCATGTCGTTGAAAAGATGGCGTCCACTTGGCAAAGGCCGAACGAAGGACATGGCAAACTTGAGTCGTTCTTCGATGTTCGCAGGGGTAAGATGGGGCTTGACGTAGTTTGACCGCGCCTTGGAGCGAGGATTCTTCTTCATGTGGCTAAAGATCGTCGTCATGGGGATTCCACACGCGGCCGACAGAGAGCGTAAGGTCTGCCGTTGCATTTGTGGCACGTTTCGGATGGCAGCTTCAATTTCGTCGCTTGTTCGGAGCGCATGGCGTCCAGAGTTCCCTTAAAAAGTACAACCTCATATATCAAGAATTGCATAAATTTATAAAAATATCTGGTTTGAGAGAATTACCCTTGGTTTTTGAGGCGACATCGGCGGCACAGTGGCCGCCGCGGAGCGAGAGACGCGCTTGCGTCCACAGACGTGATATCGTTTGCGGATGGCAGCGAAACATCTGTGCAAGCTCAGTGAGAGCCCCACGGGGCAGCACACCATCAACGGCGACGCTAAGCAGCGTTTCGTAGGCCGTGCGGCGATGGGCGAAGCTCAAGTGCTTGCGCACGTCCGCGAGGTCCCGGACGGCGACAGAAGCATCACCGGTTCGCCGTGGTGAACGAGGAGGCATGTAGTGGCGATATGTGTGTGCAGGAAGTGCTGCGTAGCCAATAAATTGTGTAATGAAGTTCTGGCGGGTCATTTTGTAATAGCTGACCATGACCCGGAAGTTTTGCCGCGCAATATCTCAACAACCAAAATGGCTGGAAAGTGCTTCCAGAACGCCAATCAGACACTCAATTGGAGTATTTTTAGAAAAATGCCGCCAATCAAAAGTACAACATGACAAATTTTATGGAACAGCGTGGTACTTCCTCTGTTCCGTTAAGGTGGAGACCATTGCTTTTCGACAGAATTTTATCTTCATATTTGTATATCTTCAAATTGCCAAAAGTGTATTTTTATTCACATTTGAGATTATACGACGAGAGTGAACATGATATCATGAGCCTAGTTTTCATCTGTGCTCAAATCCTGCACAATTGTACAGAGTTCATCAATATTCGACGTATTGATTGCACCATCATCACACACGACTCAAGCACACTCGATAGTTTATCTACTCTACGCTCGAAGTCCATCCGACTATTCATCGCTTCGATGGCACCAGCAACGTCTGGGTCACACGCCAATTGAGATGTCAGCAATCCCTGTCTTGCAAGCTTGTCCTTGTGCAAATGTGGCAACTTGTACGTGTTGTCTCCACCGACCTTCAAAGACTCTTCCAT
The DNA here is from genome assembly GCF_000520075.1 of Aphanomyces astaci. Lineage (NCBI taxonomy): Eukaryota > Oomycota > Saprolegniomycetes > Saprolegniales > Verrucalvaceae > Aphanomyces > Aphanomyces astaci. The sequence continues at coordinate 1,815,760 of NW_009798265.1, read as the reverse complement.
GACCTTTTGAAGAGTCACGAACGCCTTGTCCAAAGTACGAAGGTCCAGCTCATCGAAGGCCGCATGAACGGCTGCAACGAGATCGTCGATGCAGGTGACCACCTGGCGATGCTGCAGTGCTTGGATTGAGTTGAAGAACCCTAGGTCGAGCACATTGAAATCGGGACTCATGGCGGGCTGGGCGACAAGTTGGATTCTCCAGCCGCCAGTGGTACCAGCAGTAGCCACTGCCACGTCGTCAACTTGAACATGCGCGTTGTCCTGCTGGATGTAAACAGGCACGTCGCGCCGTCCAGGCCAAACTTGCTTGATTCGCGGCACTACCTTGTTGACGAGGAAATCGCGGTACACAGGCTTCGTCACTGTGATTGGGGCCGTGACCATGGTCCCACGAGGTCGGTTCTTGCTAGTTCGTTGAGCAGGGACCTCGGACACGAACGGCCACATCCCGATCTTGCCATCCCACATCGTCTTGCTGCCATGGTCATAGCGGGGACGGGCAACGGCGGTCAAGAACATAACCTTGATGATGTGGCGTTTGGACGAGCATTTTCGAACCGGCAAGTCTTCGTCGTGCCATAGGTAGTAACGCCGCTTGACCATCGTAACATAGAACCACTTCTCATCGATGTGGACACGGTCCATCATGTCGTGCCACATCATGCCGTCACGACACTGTCGAAGAAATGAGCGCGCGAACACCACCCGGTCAGCTTTGTGCTTGTCAGTAACCATCGGCTTGAGGTGACTTGTTCAACGTCGTAGCTTCTTTGACTGCAGCAGCCGCCAGAGAGTCGTGGGAGCAATGCCACTGGACACCGCCAACGATCGCAGGGTCAGGCGCAAATGGGGTGGCACGGCTTTGATGGCAACTTCCAAGTCCTTGATCGATCGACGACGTGGACGACCACACCGGCCTTTCTTCTTGTTGGCGACGTTGGCAAGGCCAGTGCGAGCCTTGGACTCCTGTCCCGCCTTCCAAATCTTGGACAACGTTTGCTTCGACAGGCCGTACTGCTGCATGAGTTCCTTGCCTTTGCCGTAGGGAAGCCGACCGTTCTCTTTGTGCTGCAGCAGCTCGTGGTACAAACTTAACCGCTGGTCGTTGGGAATGTCGTGTTTGGTCGTGGCACGCCGCATCGTGTATCTTCCGGAACTCCGCCCACAGAAAATTTTTCTGAAGGGCGCTAGCTGTATCTACGCAACGAGACGAGTCGTTTGCGCTTGATTTGAACTCGATTGGATAAGAAATGACTTAGTTACGGGTGTTTAAAGATTGGCTGGGCTGAGTTGAAAGCTTTGGCCGAGGGTTGTGAAGTCATCTCAACCAATAAAATTGATCTAAAAATAGCCACGAACTCGTCTTTTAATTGGCTACAATCGAGTACAATTTCAGCCAATTCTGGCGATTACTGCCAGAGAGAGTGATCTCAGATGAAACGGTCTCCACCTTTACGGAACAGAGGAAGTACATTTTTTCATTGGTCGTCAACTCTTCTGGGTGATGGTTCTCTGCGCTCGTGGCCAATAAAATTGATACGAAAAATACGTTGAATAGAGCTCTTCATTGGCTGTAAAATGTGCCTAATTGCAGCTGAATTGGGAATAAATGGAGTGAATTTCGGACTTTCAAAAATTGTGTCAACAGTATTCACGAACGGAGGAAGTACCTATTTATCTAGTATCAGTAGGCAGGTCGTTGTGTGAGTAACTAAGTTTTCATGTAAAGATAGAAAAAAATCGAAGCCACATCATAATGGACCGCTGGGCTAGTGGGGGACCCCCAAAAATAGCATAAACACAAACGCAAACACATACTTGGTGAGACTTCAGTGAAGTCTAACCAAGTATGTGTTTGTATCGCGTATCTCACATATGTGGAGATGTGGAGTTTTTTGGCTGTTTCGCAGATTCCCTGCGTTTAACAAAGTGTAGGGCCAGCCAATAGGACATACCAGTCATTTTATGGTACCTGGCCTCTTGGATAGCATTGCGCTTTGATGAACGCACGGAAGCCACGAACCAAGTCGAAGAACTTCTCAAGTGAAGTGACGTCACGGCTCCTTGACCTCGTCGAGGAGCTCAAGCCTTTTGGGGGCAACATGTGGGAGCGCATGGCGTTTGAGTACAATCGCACGGACCCATCCGCTTGGCCGGAGCGCGATGGAGTCAGCCTGAAGCGAAGATTCCAAGGTTTAAACAACAAGACGAAGCCAACCGGGACGTCCTATTGCCCGCCTGACGTCGAGCGTGCGAAACTACTTGGCAATCCAGACCAAGGTTGGCGCGATTGAGCTGCACCACCAGGAAGAAGATGGCGATGCAGCAAGCGACCCTTCAGTGGGTGGTCAAGACGACATGGACGAAGTCGACGACGTCTGCGTTGAAGCCCTCGTTGTGACTTCTCGTCTTGGAAAGGATGAAGCCGACTTTGTTACAGCAATCAAGGTGGAGAAGAACAAGCCTAGCTGTCTATGGCTGCGCAGCGTCGGTCGTCGTTAGACAACTCAATCGGTATGTACAATGTCTATATATATTTATTTGATAAGTTCTTGTCGTGTTGATTGCCATGATTTTTACCTTGACTTTACTGTCTAAGTATCAATAGTTTTTACTCTGGCTTGCATGGTCTTGCATTATCACACCATTTATCATGATTGTTTATTTTATAATTTTTTATTTGTAATGAAATTTATCATGAGTATTTACGGTGATTTTTAGCAAAGCTCGCAGCTGCGACCGATGTCGCACAGGCCGCAGATCTATTTTTATCAATTTGGATAAAAATGGAAGGTGATGCTCATGCTCGGGATTCCGAGTGGAAGAAGGAGCAGGCCGAACTGCGCCGCCAAGAGATTTTGGAGCGCGAAGAATCGAAGAAGGAGCAGGCCGAGCAACGTCGTCGTGATGACGAAACACGACGTCAAGAGCTGAAGGCCCGTGAGGAGCGCGAACGCGAAGCTCGCAAGCGTGAACAGCAACACGAACTTGTCATGATGTCGTTCATGGCAAAATTGTTAGGGAATTCAAACTAACCTTTAGGATTAACATGTAAATGGTTATCCAACTTGTAATCCTAAATGCGTTTTTCCAACTTGTAATGTTACTGCTCATTAGCTTTTATCAAACATCTACGTGACAAATAGTAAAAATCGAACTGCTACAACCGGTAGTTATTTACTTGGTTGAAACACTGATCGGATGGCGTTGCTAGTTCGCGTGACTGCTTCATGCAGCACCGGCGACGTCTTTTCAAGATCCCCCGACTTGAGGGGGGTTACAATACTGTAGTTTCCGTTCTTGACAGGGAATGCAGTGCCCGCAGCCACACCACTCCGGGTGCTAACACGCCTGGTTTCCTCAGCAGATCGATGAGAGGGCGACTCATTTCTCCATCGTTCCACAAACCCGGGAAGTTATGCTTCCCAAACGCGAGGCCCATCAACGCCGTACAACAACACGCCAGTTACATAAACCGAATGTAACCAACCTAAATTACCAAGTCAAACTGTTATTTGCAACTTAACAACAATAATATTATACCTACCGTTGTAAAACGCATTTTGAATGTCGCGATGGCTTGGCTCCTGCACTGGGTAATTCTTTCCGTCAAGGAAAAATGATACTCGTGGCGCATTAGGCTCACGAGCACTGCATGCATCAGCCCATGCCAATTGCGTAACATGGTTTGGGAAGCAAATTGCAGCTTCTGGAGTGCAGCGGAGAGCCTCAAGCAGTGCACATTCTGCATTAAGCAGCACCCGCGATAGTGTCGTACTCGGCATACCAAAGAGTTCACAAAGCGTTTTGTGTTCTACAGGAGCTGAGTACAAGTGAAGCAAGGAAGCAAGTACAACGTGCTTCTCAGCGCAACGTGCTAGTCTACCACGACGATCTATAATTGTTAATCTAAGTCTTCCAGTGCACAACATATACTTTGAAATACTAAATACCTCGTCCGGATTTCACGATGTACTTATTCGAAAACACCTTGAGAAGTCGTTCAAAAGAACCAACATCGAGACTAGTAAGCTCTGATCGCACTTGCTCGTATACATCGCGCGCCATGGGATATCTTTCGTTTGAACGAGGGCAGATGATTGAATCTTTAATTCGTAAGACGATCATCATTATATGTGTTATTGACCTTGTTGCGAGTCCTAGTCTTCATTCGCAAGCGCATCATCAGCGTGAAAAGGAGTCGTGTGTGGCCTTCCCATGCTGAAGAGACCGTCGCCGTGCCGCCAGGAGTGAGAGGAGCTTGCCTCCCATTAAGGTAGAGCAGCCAGATTCGCAAGTGCTGGCCAAAACAACTTTAAGCCAGTCGTTTTTGGCACTTGTGCTCCTGATTTTTGGGTGGCACATCTTGGACATGTAAATATAAACGCAACACATACAGTGACACATCCACAACATATGCCAAACACAAACTTGTGACTTGTGCTATTTTGGGGGGTCCGCCAGTGGTCAATACGTTGGGTTCATAACCAGGCCTCGGAAAAATAGTATGGAATAGTAGGGAAGACATTTAAAATGAAAGCATACTTATGGAAAATTGCATATTGGCTGCCCTACTATATTTCCCTTTTTAACAACGATCCCCTACTAAGGGACCCTACTTTCCCTAAGGGTGACTTGGAACTCGGGTTGCAAATTCGGCTTGTTGAACAACTTGTGCGTCCCAAAATCGCTGGTTTACATGCAGGAACAACAGCAACTCCACATGGACAGGATACAAACTTTGGCGGTGGTCTGTAAGGATCATTTTGGCCGAGAACAAGCGTTCAACAATGTTCGACGTTGCCAAGATAAATGATACGTCAACAAACGCTGATGATACCAGTCGACGACGCTTTGAGCTCAGAATGGACTGGGCAAAGCTGCAGCCATCCTTGTCGCCAGGTATCTGAAAATCACTCGAGGTGCACTGCAGCATAGCTACAGCATCTAATTCGTCTTGCTACAAAGCATCAAGGTCGCCTTCAATGATTTTGACAACGCCACTTTCGAAGCTTGGGTTATTGATGATTCGTGAGCGTCCGGATAAGAACTTTTCCGTTTCCGGATACTTCGCCATCACGCCTTCAAACAGGCACTTCACGGTTGCCATGGTTGTTTTCGGAGACTGCAGCACAACGGTCACGCTTTCGAAGTCCTCCAGCGTTGCCACCAGCTTCCGGATACCAGCCACCTCCCCGTGACTTAGCATCATGGGTAAAATATCCGGAATTATAACTAGACATGACTCGATTGTCAAAAAACGCTTGAGCATCTTGAAGTCACTCGACCATCTAGTGACGTTCCGCAGCACCGGAGCCAGGTGGGTACGTTGACGCAACGCTCCTCGATGTTTAAGCGTATGAGCTTTTTGCATGATACTGCTGACCTGTGCCAAGACATCACCAAGGGGCTCCATGACAAGCCCAGCAGCCAAGTTGAAACGGTGCGACCCACAACCAACCAATGGAATACCCAAGCGATCCGCCATCGCGCGGTTAGTCGGGCAGTTGTCGCCAATGAGACACACCACATTCATTATCGATTTCCCGTATGACTCAACCGTAGTTTTCAGGAAAGCATTGTGGCTGTCTGCACTGAGGTCGGATTCGTCGAGTAACGGCGATATGGCGAGTAAGGGGCATCGGTGCAACTTCGACTCGGGATAGACGTACGAAGCGAAGATGGCGCAGTATGAAGTTCCTCCGGAAGACCAGCCGTCGAAGATGATGGCAAACTTCTCGGGAATTTCTTCGGCAATTGGTTGTTCGACCAGGTCCTCGACAGATCGGATCTCTCTTTTTGAGGGCCTTGGATGAGGTCTTGGGCAAGTTCGTATACTTCGAAACTTCTCGTCGTCAACAGTGAAAAATGGGAGATAGCGTGTTAAAATCGACCACGCCACGATTGGGGGCTTCACTGGTAGTAGAGTGGGGCGCGCTGGCATGGTCCACTACACTCGCCAATAAAGAACTCAATCGCTGTCTCGGCCTCCACCAAGCCCTACACTACCTACACGTCACGGCTCAACATATCCAAGGCATAATAAACACACGACCAGACGCAGGATCACGGGCCAGCCACGAGCCATACACAACTCTATGGTGCGCGGCAATGAGGGTTGGACCCAATCAGCATTTACGCCACTCCTATCTTCCCTGTCGGAACTTCAACGAGTGTCTTTGGCCCCATGCTCGCTACAAGGTACTCTGAAGTCTGGCGCGAATGGAGAACGTTTGGCTGATCGCTCCGACTACCCAAATGGCTGTCAAATCACGTACAATCACATTCAACTGATCTCTACGCATTGCCCTATACCTCTAGTCAGCGAGTTGGGCTGTTCCAACATCGCCACCACAATCAAGTCCAAATTCACAATTGTGTCGTGGTACCACCAATGTAACCGCGGCTACTCTACTCGCATCGCACCTCTACACAGCATCCAACTCACCGGCATGCAACGCTCCCGCACCCACTCCCACGCCAAAGACCTCATCTCCGTTAATATCCTTCCTCTTTGCCCTACGCAATCGGCTACACCTCGAAACCCACCAAGACCCAGTCATCTCGGGCTCTACTGTCCTGGCTTTCTTCTTTCATCTCCGTCAATCCGAATACTCCTCCGTTAACGGCAAGCCAATCAATCACATCATCCGCATCCAAGTTGTATTGTTCCTCGACGCCCTGGGTCGCACAGCTTCAACGCACAACAACATCCGCAAAGTCCAACTGCGAATTCGGAGCTCAAAGTCCGACCAATCAGGTCGTGAAATCACTTACAACTGGCAACTTCGGGCGTGACTTGGTTATGCCCAGTGGCTGCAGCGTGGATCCTGTGCACCAAGCGCGTACAATTGGTGTCAAGCCAAACGAACCACGGTGTTGCATCAAGCGTGGTAAACCCATGCCCTCCGAACTCATCAGAACACGCATCAAACTGGCTGCTGGTGTCACTGGTCAAGATGCTCTCAACCCATTCGCTGCGAAAGTTGCGGTGCGTCGGCTTTGTTTCGCGGCGGCGCTACCGACCTGGCAATTCAACTGTTCGGTCGGTGGACGTCAGACGCCTTCGAACGATACACCAGAATGGATGGGCAAGAAATAGCCAACAAGACCACCGAAATGGTCTCAACAGGATTTTCATATGGGGCGACCGCCACGCCGCTCCCAAGGCTGGCGGTACACAATTCACCTTTGTAAAAATTGTATATGTCGCTTGTACAATCAAAATTCAAGCAGGCTTGAACTAGATCGTAGAAATATTTTAACATATTTTCACGCGTAACGGATTTGCGTCCCTTTCATAACTTTTGAGCTAGTCGGCCCGGTTGACACCTTAGAGCATCCCCACCGGCTGATGTAAACATAGAGCTGAAATGATCCGTTTATTGAGTGCGTGCTGTAACAGTAGTACATCACTTCACAGCCAATCCACACCGGTTGGCGGAAACTGTAATCCTGATGGGCAAACTCGCGTAGTACGCCCGCTGGCGATTGAGGTTTTGGAGCTCTCGCAAGTCGAGAATTTAGTGCGGTAGGGTTGGCATACTGGTATTCTACAGTGGCTGTGAAAGTTTAAGTCCACCTGTCAAAATTTCGAAAATTTGAGATTATTTCTAAAATATTTGTCACCTTGAAACGAGTCTTGAACCATTCGATTCGTACTGCAATTGGCAAACAAGTTCAACTATCGATGACGTAAAACCTGAAGAACAGCTGGCTAAAATTGAAGTCAAACTTTGTACCACTCTCAAAAAGTTTAAGTCCACATCATAGCACGGCGACATTCAAACACAAACATGAACTCTAATCGTCTACCATCACCAAAATCTCATTTATAATTGCAACCACACCTCCACAACCAACTACAGCACTCAATAGCTCTATGAAACGAAAGCATGGGCAAGGGCAAGGAGCACCCACCTGAGATACGCAGCATCGTGATTTCAAAGCACAAAAGCGGTCTCAGCTACGCCCAAATCGCCAAGGAACTGGAAATACCTAAACCATCGGTCAAGTCCATAATAGAGGCGTTCAAAAAAACTGGTCTTGTTCGTTCTGCACCTCGGACTGGCCGCCCACGTGTGACAACCCCGCATGAGAACTGCATCATCGTTCCCGCGGTGAAGCAAAACCGCCGCCTAAGCGTTGAGACGCTGCAGGAAAGCTTTGCCGTCTTCCACCACAAGGACATTTCGCAGGCGACTATACGTCAACGTATACGAGAAACTGGTTTCCATGGGCGTGCGGCACGCCAGAAGCCATACCTGTCAAAGGCCAACAAGAAGAAACGCCTGGACTACGCCAAGAAGTACCAGCATTGGACCAACGATGACTGGAAGAAGGTGCTATTCACGGACGAAAGTCCGTTCAATTTGACCGGCTCGAGTGGGCGTATCTACGTCTGGCGCCGACCCGGCGAAGAGTTCAACGAGGCCTGTGTCGTTCCTACGTTTAAAAGTGGGCGTCAGTCGGTCATGGTGTGGGGGGCCATAGTAATGAATGGAACCGGCACACTGGTGTTTATCGACGGCAAGGTGAGCTCTGAGGACTATGTCGAGCTCTTGGAGGCCCAGCTGCCCGACAACTTTGCCAAATTGGACCTCCCGCTTGACTTCGTCTTCCAACAAGACAATGCCCCCATACATAAGGCGAAAGTTGAAATGCGCTTGTTCGACGATAATGCTGTCGAGACTCTTGCCCACCCACCTCAGAGCCCAGACTTGAACCCGATTGAACACGTGTGGGAGGAAATCGAGCGGAAGATTCGTATCATGCCTGCAACGTCGCTTGGTGACTTGCGATCGAAAATTGAGAGGTTGTGGGATGAAATTCCCTTGGAATACATCCAAAAGTTGATTCAATCGATGCCAAGCAGAATGGCCATGGTTGTTGCAGCCAAAGGTGGTCATACCAAGTATTAAATTTGAAATACGCTCACTTTTTTCGTTTCATTGGTGTCGGACTTAAACTTTTTGACATGATACTTTTTATCGTCTTGTCTACTTTCTAATTGGCGCTGGCTTGAAGATCGCACTTGATTGGTTGAAACTACACCTATCAAATGCACTCATTCTTTTCATACAAATGTAAATACTTCATTCGAAAATTAATATACTAAAATATATATCAGATGGACTAAACTTTTCACACCCACTGTACATTCTATTGTCTGTAAGATCCATATTCATGCTGCCGGCGTGCTCCAGGACGTTGTGATGACATACTTCGTTGAAGAAGTCCATTGGGACCTCAATCGCATAGAACTGTAAACGACCCAACAGATCTATCTGTTGAGAAATCTGTGTTTATGGAGCGTTTACATCATGATGTAAAATTTATTGGCAACCGGTGTGGGTTTGAAAAATGTAAATTTTTGCTGATGTAGTGATGTACAGTAAGCACATCAGCCGGTGTGGAAGCCCTTAGAGCCTGGTCTGCGAACGAATTGTTCCTGCTTTTGGCCATTCCTGCTTTTGCAAAATCAGTTTGATAGGCTACAATTATCCGTAATCCGAATGTACGCCTTGCTTTTCGTGTCATGAAAAGCATGGACTCTCCATCCCTGCATGTAACCAGTCATTCCTGCTTTTCGCACGCTTTTGTGCGACCAAGTCAGCCATGTCTGACCATGAGGTCCAACCGCCGGCAGAGATGGTGTTAGGTTGAAGCAACACATACATACATATCATGCGT
>NW_009798265.1:1767895-1799714 GCF_000520075.1 Aphanomyces astaci | reverse complement strand
CCAGCAAAGCTCTCAACGAAATACTAGTGCAGCATAATAAGGAATGCCACGGTTTGCCTGAATTTACTTCTATACAGCTCTACCTTCCTCTACTAGCTCGCTCGCCGTTGATGAGCCGACCACTACCGAGTTTAGCCAGCGATGTACTTCGATTTCCAGTGCACACCTTTGAAATATTGGTAGCAAAAAATGACTTAGTGAGGTTCGAACTCACGCGTAATCTAACACTTGTCCTACGACGGTTACCTTGACCGCTCGGCTAAATACCAAGTGTATGTCAAGACGAAGCTCAAATGATATCATGGCGAACTTTTGAAATGGGTGCGGGTGTATTTTTATTGAAAAACTCAGCCAATCAAATCGAATGAGTTCAGTAATATCCTCACAACCAGCTTTCCCGTGGAGTGAGGATATTTTGGCTTGACTTGATTAAAGTAACGCCACTCTGTATCCGGACGGGCTGAGTGAGGAGTATCCTCACTATTAGACAGATTTCGAAAACGGTGCCGTGGATTTGCCGTGCCCTAACTTTTTACAGCACGGCAAGTCCACGGCAGTAGACTCATTAGACAGATTTCGGAGTGGATTGCCGTGCATTTGGCACCTGTTAAATTTCATGTGGCAAGCCGTGAAATTGTCCAAATTCACGGCAGCCTGTACTCTGTCTGTAAATCCCAACAGCCAGGGCATGTCCGAGGAAGGTAGCGAAGGAGTGGAGGTACACGAGAAGAAGTGGTGGACGGAGGAAGAAGACAAGATTCTACTGACCCAAATCAATAACACGAGGCCCTTTCTGCAACGGAAGGGCACGCGCAAAGCATGGGACACCATGGCCGCGACGCTAAAAGACGTGGACGGCTTCACTCGGCCAGGCATCGACGGTAAGAAGGCGCAGAACAGGTTCCTTCGCCTCGTTCGCCGGCACAAGTCCAACAACAATGAGGCGGCCCGGCTTTCAGGCGCCACAGAAGACGAGACCCCCAAGAGCCGCCTCCTCGATGACCTCGTGCCCCTCTACAACGACGCTGCGACGAAAAAGAGGGCGGCCACGCCACTGTCGGAGGCTGACGAAAAAGCCGCGAGTATCAAGTTCATTCGGGAGCAAGCCATGCTGCGCGGGAAGCGCAAATCGTTGGAGTCGAGTGACGGCTCCGACGTTGGAGGCCTCAGCAAGAAGAAATTGATTTTAGAAGCTCAAGACAAGGAAGTTGAGCTCTAGAAAGAAAGGCTTGCGTTCAAGAAGCTCAAGTTCGAGCGCGAGAAAGACCGGGCCGAAAGAGAGCTGGAGCGACAGGAGCGCCAGCAAATTCGAGATATCGAGAGCCGCCGTAACGATGAGATGATGCGAATCATTAGACATTTCATTGATAAGTCCTAAGATGTATATTCCATGTTATACTTTTACCAAATACTCCTTGAGAGCTGGTGGTTTTATGTTGAAGTAAACACTAGTTTGGTTTCCGCCGAAATAGCACGTCTGACAATTCGTAAAAAACATTGCCAGGCAAATTGTTTTTCCAACGCTCTGCAACAATATTTTTTGTTGCATCTTGTACGTCACAAATGCCCACTGCGACTTCATTTGACAGAAGCTCCACTCCACAGATTCGCGAACGCGACTCATTGATGCGTTGAATTCTTACATTCGCGGATCGTTCAATGGTCCCTTGTAGCCGCTGCACACCCACGGAAGTACACCATATGCAGGGTCACCATAGATAAGAGAATTGCCAAACGTTGCTGCATGATGATCCATGTAGTCCATCAACTTGCTTTCCCACAACAAAGTTGTGTCGTGGCGTGAGCCCTCAATCGGCCCCCAAAAGTGAACACACAAACCGTCGGGTGCTGTGATTGCTTGGAAGTTCAGGCAGTGACGACGTTTATGCCACTGTAGATGAGACGCTGGAGATCACCATACTGATGAGCGTCGGACGTCGTACGATTGCGTTTTTGAGAGATTCGGCATGTTTCCAGTTTCGAGCCAAGGGAATTGAAAATGCGGCAGAGCGATTCACGTGAGCGACCAAACGACGCCATCATGTCGTAGAAACGGCGAGGATACGTCATTCGATTGAGCAAAATACACAGAGCGTCAATGCCAAGGCAACGGTCTCCCATGGTGGTCAACAGAACATTGGGGACACCCAAAAGTTCACACAACTCCATGATCCCAGCCGAGTCGAAGCGGAACTTCAACACACAGTCAGCGTTCGTGAGTTTGGCCAAGTCAAACCGGCCCTCCGGAACAAGTGGTCGCTCAACAGCACACAAGAGGATGCGCAACAGACGCATGCGACGGCGAAAGGGGTATTTGCGTCGTTGGCGCATGAACTCGCCTAGTTCGACCACGGTCAACATTCGGAGGTTTCGAGATGGCTGCTGGATGTAATTGTTCGGATAATTACCGGATACAGCAGATACATTCGAAATCAATATTGTCGACAAAGACTTAACGTAACTAGTTAAACCGTATATCGGTCTGCTGAGCGGGTAAAAGGTGGAGGCCGTGGTACTGGATGGACCTGGCACTACCGTACGTGAGATGCGGGAAAATGTCGAAGTGTCAGTCGAGGTGCTTCGGTCCTAACGTGATGGGTTAAACCTATTGCCAATACTTACATTGCGTGGGGATACAACCGATTCGAGTGCAAACTTCCTTCGTGATGTAACTCCTGCACCTCGATATAAATAACCGACCACCGTTGATGGATGTCGGCGGCATGTCCCATCGCCCGATGAAGACGAAGGTCCAGGCATTGCAGCCAACCACCGCCGCAGTACCACGCAAGTCAACTCCCATTCAAGTACCCTAGACGCCAAGCAGCAAGCGGCAGTCGCTGTCCTCGCAAAAGCCGCCGGCCCCGTGTTCGCCAAGCCGTATAAAGGCGACCTTTTTGGCACTCGCACTAACAGCATCGACGGCATGCTCTACCTCTCGCGCATCACGGTTAAGGACCAGCTCAAGAACAACGTGCCCACGACCCTGCATGCCGCCCCCGTGAACACGGCACTCCCCAAGCATCTCGACAGTCCCGCCCAGGACATCAACGAGGTCGGGTACCGCACCAAGAAACGGCAGTGTGCCAAGACGTTCGAGCGCATGATCTACTCGCGCCTGTCACCGGCGTCATCCAGTGAATTTGGGGCACCCACTCCCAAGGACAAGGGCATGAAGTCGCTTCTCGACAACGGCATCGTACCGGCTCTCGTCTCCCTTGCGGCGGTCCCCGACACTCAAACGCAACTGCATTGTGCCAAAGCCTTCTACGGGCTCGCCCAAGTGCCTTGCACGCGCCGCCTCCTCGTGCTGAACAACATTGTCGGCACCATTTCGCTCCTCGTGCGTCATGGTGAGTTCCATCATCCTGGTCGTTCTGACCTTTGGTGTAGGCGACGCCATCCGCAGCAAGTTTAAGCAAGACCTGGCGGCGATAGTTGGGCACATCACCGAGGAGAGCTTCCTCGAAGACAAGCTGCTCCACGACGGCGTGGATCGGGTGCTCGTGAAGCTCTACCACGGCCACAACGCCGAGACGAAGCGGCTCGTCGCGCTCTCGTTCTTCAACCTGTCGCACAACTCGAGCCAGCTCAAGCACTTCATCGACGTGTTCACGCAGTGCATCACGAGTGTGTGCAAGACCATGAGCCCGGCGTCGCATCCGTCCAAGGCCACGCTCTTGCTCTTGCAGGCGCTGTTCAACCTCACCCAGACCCAGTCGTTCCACAACGCCCTCATGGCCGAGAACGTCCACCGGGTGCTGTCGCTGCCCCTCGCCCACTTTTGCAAGTGCCACCAGCACAAAATACGCCCCACCGAGTCGGTCGAAGACGACTCGATTGAGTTTGGCCTCAAGGGTACTACTACTCCAGTCATCTCCACCCCTATTTTGTGGGTATTTCCTTGTGATTCTAGGGCTGTTTATGCTCGCGGCCACCAAGAACGGCCGACAGCACATTGTACAGGATGGATTGATTCCAAACATCGTCGCATGCTTGGTGCTTGGAGGTAGCATAGGCACTTTCGAGAGGATAACACAATGCAGCATTAAGCGGTTCGTCCGTTCGTCGTAGGCGTTGTGGCCGACACTGTGTGCATCATCCTGTACCAGCTGTCGATGGACGAGACCTGTCGGGATGCGGTGGTTCATGACCTGGCGGCCGTCGTGGACAACATCGTCCACTGCTCGTCGTACGGGTACTTCACCGTGTCGTGGGTGCTTCGGCACTTGTGCGCCACCAAAGCCAACTTCCCCGCGCTTGTCGACGCCGGTGTCGTGCCCGTGCTCATGCAAATGTCTCGCGACTCGCACGACGAGGTCAAACTCAACGGCATCAGCTGCATGTGCTGTCTGCTGCAGTGCGACCTCCGTCTCAACAACGCCCTCACGTGCATGGAGCGCATCATTCTGGACCTGGTGCAGCTGCTCCAGTCCGACGTCGAGTCCATCGTGGTCTTTGCCATCACGGCGCTGTTCAACTTGGCGTGCAATGACACCCTCACCCCGTTCCTCTCGGCGCCGTCCACGGGCGTCGTGCTCTCCCTCAAGGACCTCCTCCATCGTCACCCCTCGGAGAAACTCACGACGGTCCTCCTCCCGCTGGTCTACCAGCTCGCCCCCACCACCCGAGCGCTCATGCTGCAGTCGGGTTTCTTTGACTTCGTCGCAGGCGCCATATCGACCACCACCGGACCCGCTCGCCACGCCGCATTGGACACGTTCGTCGCGTCAACGTCTTCTTCTCATTTAACCGTATGTGATGGGTAGGATGGTGCAGTTTACACTGGAAGCGGAGGCGTTCCCCCAAGGAACGGAGGACGTCCGGAGCCTCGTCAAGGCGCTGTACACCCTCAAAACCAACAACGACACGATCGCCCTCCGGTCCTGCGTCTCGCTCCTGGCGCACCTCACGACGTCCCCCAAGAACCGCGACCTGCTGCTCAAGACCGGCTGCGCTGTGTGCCTCGCGCGCATCTGCAACACCGCGGACGACTTCATCATGGCCAACTGCGCGTACATCCTGTTCTGCTTCACCGAGACCCTGGACGCCGTGGAGGTGATCGTGCGCGAGGAGGCCATCCCCGTGCTCATCCAGCTGAGCCGCGCCTCCAACGACACTGTCAAGGAGCTGTGCATTTTGAGCTTTTGCCGTATTTCTGCGCATGGTAACAACATGGAGACCAAGCTCGTCGAGCAAGGCGCGATCGCGGCGGCCATGATCATGGCGCTGGTCGCGACCAAAAGCGACCAGATCAAAACGTTGTGCGTGAAGATCATCTCCAACTGCCTCTCTCTCCAAGCCAAGCACTGCACGCGCACCATGATCGACCACGGCGTGTTCTGGGCCCTCAGGTACACATATGTCGGATTCACATCAACACATATTTGATATCGATACGGTTAGCTCGCTGTCGACTCTGCCGTTTGCCGACACTAAGCACGCGTGTGCCACATGCTTCTGTAACCTGTCGGCGGCGTACCCGCTCAAGATGGTCGAGGCGGGGGTCCCCCGGGCACTCGTGCAGGTCGTCGAAACGGGCGACGGCCCAACCATCGTCATTGCGCTCGAGGCGATTGCCAACCTCCTCCACAACGACAAGGTATGTCCATGCCTACCTGTTCCATTTCCATGTGTTAGGATGTCTGTTAGGCGTGTGGCATTCTCGTGAACGAAGGCATCGTCAAGATCTTGCGGCGACTGGTCGAAGACACGAACGAAACGGTGTCTCATGCCGCGGCCATGGTGCTTCTCAAAACGTCCCGCGCCGACGACAGGTGCCGCGTGGAAAGTCTCCGGAGCGGCCTCGTGCCGTGGATGCGCTCCGTGCTGCACAACGACGTGCTGGCAACCCAGAGCCTCATCACGCTCTGCGATTGCACGGCCAACGCCGCCGCCCAAGGCCACGTCCATCCGCTGCATGTGATCGACATTCTCCGCGCGGCGGTCCCTTCGTCTCATCCACACCGCATGAGCTTATGCCTGCAAGCACTGTACAACATGACGTGCCAGCCCTCCAAACTGCTCGAGCTCGTGCACGCCGGCGCGCACTTGTTCTTGCAACAAGGGGTGCACACCGACGACACGGTACGACAGCCGTCCTCCTACTCGATACAAGAACCATCCCCCCCCACACATAAACACTTCGTTCTCGTAGACTTTGAGTGTCATGTCACTGTACAACTTGACGTGTGTGCTGGACGAAGGCGCGCTGTCGGCGCTCGTGGCCAGTGGACTCACGCGGCTACTTCATGACACATACCTCCTCGATATCGAAAAGCCGTGGTGCGTGCTGTCCATCTGCAACCTGGCGCTGGGAAAAGTGAACTCGTCGCGTATTGTCATGGAGAACGGTGGGGTCGTCCTCGTCGACTTTGTTCAGTCCACCGCGTTCACGAACGACTCGTCGGGGCTCTTGAAGCCACCGATGATTGCCCACACCGTCTCGGCCGCGTTTCGCAAGCTAATCAACCCCCCTGGGAACCAAAAGGTGGGCGTTTCTATTTCGACTTAACTGACGCCGACGACCCATAAATTAGGCCATGGTGGAGCTGGGGGTCGTGCGCTCGTTCGTGCGACTTCTGAACGACCCCGCGGCCGCGTACGCCGTCCGCATCAACTGCTTGGAATCCCTTGCCATCCTCACGCGCAACAAAGACCACATATGGCGCAGCCTCGCCGACGGATTGCTTCTGTGTATCCTCGACATTGTCGACCGCAACGAAGCGGAGCCTGACGCGGCCGTGGGGGCCCATTGCTTCACGGTGCTCTCGAATCTCTGCGCCGTGGACTTCGACGCCGCCGCGTCGCCCGCGCATCACAACGTCCGCACCCATGCCAATGTGATCGCGTACTTGACGCAGCTGTCCGAGTACAGCACTGCGAAACAAAATTCCTCCGTCATGGATGTTGTGGTACCGAGCCGAGAGCGACCGCAGGTGCAAACCAAGTTCCTCGCGGCGCTTCCGCCCTGTATCGCCGGCCACAGCGCACATGTGTCCCCGACATACTCGGTGCCATGGGAAAAGTGTTTTGCAGACAATAGACCCAGCCTCCCGCCGCCCATTGGAAGTGTGTGGTCGCCTGTGAACATCGCCGTCTTTACCAAGAACCTGCCTGACTCGTTCAAGCTGCCACGATACGAGATTCTCGAAAAGGTGCCGCTGATTCGGGATTATGGTGATACGAGCGAAGCCGCGCACAAGTATGTCGTTGGCATCAAGGGACTGGTGAGACTGCAAGTACACGCGCACAGCCAGGCCATGCTCGGTCTCCGGCGGAAGAAATTTGCAGCGACGAACCATATTGAGGATCTGAAGGATGCGATGGAGGTATCTGTAGCTCGTCCGTTGAGTGGCAATACGCGCAAGGAGGTGGTCACATCCAAGCAGGCGGTGCTGATGAACCCCTTGAATCGGTTAAGGGACAAGCGGTCGTCGTCGCTTAAGTATTTAGTCCAAAATTGAAAGATCGGGTCATGATAAACCAATAGCCAATCATCTTGCGCTAATTGAGGCACCTTCGATTTGATTGGTTGATGATTGCACCAAACTGCCTACTGAACACTCTTTCGACGCTGACAAGTCGCAGGCAGGCAGGCAGGCATGAGCATTCCCCACACTCCATTGAACAGTCCTATGCGCAAAAGCAAGAGCATGAACGACATGACCACTAGTCGGATGCTGTGGCCTTCAGCGGACGAGTCCTTCTTCACGCGATGCCTCCCTTCCCTGCCCATGGTACGCCATGCATGGATGGAATCACCAGCCCGCTTCACCATGCATGTAGATTCGGACGCCAGCCACGTACACCCCCACACACAACACCGATCCTCCTCCACAACAAGGTACTAACTGCGTCTCGTGTGGCACCAGCTAATGACTTTCGATGATGGCAGTGATCACGAGCGAACCGCTGCACAGTCTCCTGCGACTCTTCTACCGCACAGCCGACGCAAAGGTCTGTACCTGCAACCAGAAGGTTGACATGCATCTCTCATCGATATCATGTACGGCAGTTGAAGCGCGACCTCACAGACCAAGTGCCCGTCGACCGACCAAACAAGGTCCCGCGCACGGCCTAGCGCGGAACTATATTATTCCTAACCATTGCTTAAAAACTCGTCTAATTCTGCGTCGGGGTGACTCAGCTGGTCGGTCCAATGCAGAAACGAGTTCAACTCGTCTTCGTCCAGGGAATCTTCGTCCACCTCTGGCTGTGCGGAGGTTGATAGGGTCGTCTCAATCGTCGGTAAGTGCACCGGCGGTGGGCGGACGGATGCTGCGGGAGGTCCCAGTGGAATCGCATGGGATGCTGCCACGGGGAGTGTCACTGGCGGCAGTCGGGTCTCTTCTCGACGGGAGGTGGTTGCGTTGGGGGGGGGTTCGACAGGGACCGACGCAGGCGCAGTCCATCGCTGCTTTCTTCTTGCAACCTCATCGATGCTTGTGATCACGGGGGCCTTTGGTTTCTTCTTCGTAGGTGCTTTATGAGGTTGTTTCTTTGTAGGTGCTACGACAACATCGCCTGGCTCGTGGTTGGGCAGGTCTTGGTTGCTCGGGATGGAGCGACCTGTGAGGAGCGACCTCCTGCTCTTCCGATGTGTAGCGGGTGGAGTGGCTTCTTTGCTTCGGTTCGCTAAGAGCATCGCAGGGAGCTTGGACAGAATTGGCTCCATCATTTGGCGGATGCTACAATCCGTGGCAACACCCATGAGGACGACAACTGCAATTATACATCATTCTAACGCACCATTCCTCGTCGCCTTGTCCGATGATGGTGGACTTCAGATGGTCTTCCCATTCCTTCCGCAGCTTCTGGACAGCTGCATCTTGGATCTTGGCGAGCTTGTACTCTTGCCACGGACCGATGTACATCGCACGTGGCAGGGAGTACTGATTCGGTTTCTTTCAGTTACAGTCCAGTGATTAGTATTACTAGAACGGTTCTACTAGTAGTAGTGAAATTAAACGCCTACGTTTAATATTCAGAACGCTTGGATTTAAAGCTTCAATACACCCACTCCACTGGCCATTTTTTTTAGGTATTACTGGTATTTGACAGCGCCTTTGACAGACCCAATAGTGATACTACCGGTACCGCCAGACAAAATGCTCATTATATTGAGACCGAGTATACAGAAACTTCCTGCAACAATGCTTTAAAGGCTGCGATGGCAGTGCATTTGTACGGTTGTACTGGTCCAGCGACATACATATGTAGAATCTCAATGATGGATAAACGCGTTAAACGATGTAGTAATCTCCACCGAGGGTTTTCATTGGCTGGATTGATTAATACTAATTCCTGAGGACGTATACAATAAGCAAGGTGCGTTTAATATGATTTGATTTAAACAGTTTGTAGAACTAACTGCATACTGCAGGACATTCATTTTCTGCCCGCCAGACGGAGATCACACGCCTCCGCCATGACGCCGTCCACTGCCATCCTGCGAGGGCTACAGAAGGGCGAAAATCCCAACGCCAACTTCTTCTTCTACGCCTCCATCCTCATCATGTTCGTGTCATGTGGGCTCTACAACTTCTTCTTCAAGCGACGGCTGGAAGCCCAATTGCTCGCGCAACATCAAGCAAGTCAGGAACAGGTGTACCGACAGGACGTGATTGCAAGCGACCAAGGCATGGAGAATCTCTGGGCGTGCGACGTGTGCGACTTTAAGAACTACGACGGACACAAGACGTGCATCCTCTGCGGTACGGAGCGCGACTTCACGTTGTACGGGAAGGCGTCGTCCAAACGAAGTTCTGGGAACGACGACGGCGCCAAGACGGCTATGCCGTCGTCGCTGTCCCCGACCAACTTTGTGCTCATGAACGACTCGACGCCCCGCACGATCAAGAAGAATCGAAACTTTGCAAAACTCCGTCTGAACAACTTGAACATTCGACAGAAAGGCGCGCGGCGGCGCCACGACTGGGTACGCAACGTGGACGAGGCGAGCGGGGACATTGTGTGGGGTCGGAACCGCGACGTGTTGGACCACAAGGTTCTGAAGCGCATCGTGGCCAAGGACACGCGAGGGCATCCCCATCTTCCGAACGACGACGGGGACTTTGACCTGCCCATGCTGCGGGACTCGGTGTCGAGCGTGAGTTCCGCGGGCAGCGTCGCGAGTGTGGGGTACGTGAGCAAGTTGGTGCTGACCCCCAAGCACCCCGAAGGGCGCATGTCGTTCGAGACGGCGGAGGGGCAGACGGCGTTCCAGACGGTGAACCCGACGGTGTTTTCGTCGGCGGACCTCAAGGACGTGTCCCAGCTCACGTTCCAGCAAAAGCACGCGTGGTTCGTCCAGTACACGTCGACGATGGAGGTGCCGTGGGAGTACGGCCACATGCTGCTCGAGATCGACCGCAGCAACTTGCTGCACAACTCGTGCGAGCAGCTGCTGTGGGCGTCGCACGACCAGCTGCACCAGTCTTTGCGCATCAAGTTTCTCAACGAGCCAGGCGTCGACGCCGGCGGGCTCGAGCGCGAATGGTTCACGCTCATGACGGAGGAGATCTTTGACGAGCGCACGGGGCTCTTCCACGCGGGCATGGACAACGCGTATATGATTCGCCCCACGTCCAGCGACGCGTCGGAGGACCACCTCATGGTATGCTCCATGTATGTATGATATAAAGTAATCGGAAACAACTTGGCAGTACTTTCAAGCGATCGGGCGGTTTGTGGGCCGGGGGCTGTTTGAAGGGATGCTGCTGGACGCGCACCTGGCGCTGCCTCTGTACAAGCACATCTTGGGGACGCCCATCACGTTCTCCGACTTGGAGTTTGTCGACGTGGAGCTGTACAACAACCTGCGGTGGCTCAAGCAAAACAAGGGCGTCGAGTCACTCTGCCTGGACTTTAGGTTCGAATCTATACACTGATAGATGGGATTGCTTTGACGATGTCATTGGGGTCTAGTGTGAACGTGGCGCAGGTGGACAAGGAGCCGCTCACGATCGACCTGTGCCCGAACGGCCGACACATTGCCGTCACGGACGACAACAAGGACGAGTACGTGTACCTGCGCTTCAAGTGGATCATGCTCACGAGCATCTCGCCGCAACTGGCGTCGCTGATCAAGGGCATCTACAGCGTCATTCCCCTCGAGATGCTGTCTGTGTTTGACCACCAAGAGCTGGAGCTGCTCATGTGCGGCATCCCTGACGTGAACGTGGACGACTGGAAGGCGCACACGACGTACATTGGCAACGACTGCGACCCCCAAGTGATCGAGTGGTTCTGGGACGTTGTCACAGACTTTACCACCGAGCAGCGCGCGCGGCTGCTGCAGTTCACGACCGGGTCGGCCCGAGTGCCGGTGCAGGGCTTCAAGACGCTCACCATGAACGACGGCCGCATCTGCCTCTTTGCGATCCAGGGCATCCGCAAGGAAGAGTGCTTGTACCCGCGGGCCCACACGTGCTTTAACCGCCTCGACCTGCCCATGTACTCGTCGAAAAAGGACCTGGAAACGGCGCTCACGATGGTCATCAAAATGGAAGTCACGGGGTTCACGATTGAGTAAAAACAACGAATCCATTTAGTTTGTACACTGTAATAAGTTACCCAAAGAGGAAACTATGGACACCTTTGCAGCGTGCAGTACGCCTATATACAGTACGTAGTACGACGGAGTCGTGCTGTTGGCCTCATCCAAACTACTGATGCCTGAAGTATTACAGTATCAAAATGACCCTACAAAGCCATCAAGAGGTGACGGTAATGTTGTGCTATTCACGAGATAAAGTCGCCAGTAGTTCGTCGCCACGTAAAGTTGAACGCGTCGAAGCGCTGGTCGTCGGGGGCAACGAGGTCGCAAGCGCAGGGGGGGTCTTCCAGCTGGTCTTTGAGTGCTGGCGCGAGGGGCTGGGCCTTGGGGATGAGGGGCGGGGTCTGGTCTTGAATGCCTACATAATTAGTCATGTTAGCCCCTCGTCCGTTGTTAAACAACTATAACTGCGTACGATTCCAATCGATCGACTGGAAAAATGGATGGGCTTTGATCGCGCCGTTGGATTTCAATCGCGTGCGCACGTTCTAACACGATGGACTCACATGGAGAAAAAAGATAAGGACATAGTAATTGTACTTTGTCTAGCAGGAGAAACAACAAGTCGCGGCACGCGGGGGACACGGTGGGGGTGTACGGCAACACAAGATCGTCATGCAGGATGTTTTGCCTCGTATCCTCCTATACATTGCATGACTCATGGGTGTTGGACTGTAGATCGTACGTCGTTGTCGCCTTGGAACGGGGTTTTGGCAAAGAGCATCTGATACAAGAGGACGCCGAACGCCCACCAGTCGCTGGCAGGCACAACGACGTGGGAGGGGGACGCGAGGGCCTCGGGCGCGGCGTACTCCACGGTGGCGAGGGATTTGCGCTGGGGAGCGCTGCTGGGGAACGAGTGGAAGGAGATGGGCATGATCGTGTCCAATGGCGACACGTGGTTGTGGTTATTCCAGCAACCGTTGAGGCACCTCGCGAGGCAGTCCCATGGACGCCGTCGACGCCGCCGCCCGGGGGGCGATGCGGTGGCCCCGCGCTCCATCGGATTGACCATCGAACTCGAGTCAAAGTCGCATAGAACGATGTGGCCATTGGATCGCAGTAGAATGTTCTTGGGCTTGAGATCTACTAGTATATTAGTGCGGTTGAGAGGAGGTGAATAGGGAACTCCCAACCGTCGTACAGCACGCCCATCATGTGCAAGTACTCGAGCACCACAAGCACTTCTGCAGCGTAAAACCGAGCCACGTGTTCGGGCAGGAAGCCGTGCGTTTGTGCCCGAATCGTTTGATGCAAATGCCCGCCTTCGCAATGCTAGGCCAATATTGGGCTGACAAGAATTCCATGGCTGTGACGGATGTGTATTGTTGTACCTGCAAAACCATGTACAAAAACCTCTTGGTCTGAAACGCGTAGTACAGCTTGACAATGAACGGATGGTCTGCAATAGCCAGCACCTCTCGCTCTGTCATCGTTCGATGGACCTACTCCCTTTCGACATGACGACACTTCCGACAGTAACAGGATATCTATACCAGCCGTACCCGATCGTGCCGGACAGAGTCCGACTTGCTAATTACCTTCATGGCAAAGTGTCCTGTTAAGGCCAGTCCCTACGCCGATGCAACGTCGGCTCGGATGGTTCGAGGAAATCACATGGCTCTTACCTTTGCCTTCACAAGGTAGACGCGCCCATGTGTGCCCAAACCCAAGAGCCGAATCTTCACAAAGTTGTGCAGACCCACTTCAGGAGTTGAGTTGAGCTTGGTGGATGTTGTCGAGGCCAGCATTTCTCCTACCAGCTTGGCGGAAACCAGGTTCCTGTCTACTTGCATGCATTGTAGCCGCCAAGCGGTTACACCCGTTTCACATCCGTGTTCAAGGTGTTTCAAACGTTTCCAATGCATTTTAAACTATTTTGAAATGTTGCAACGCGCGACAGAAAACCGGTTTCATATTGGCGCGACAACATTTATCCGGATGACCGCCTTATTTCCCGCGTCCTGCGGAATCACATTTTGATTTGCAACATGAGCGACATCCGCAGCTTCTTCTCTAAGGACCGACCGGCCAAGCGCCGCGCTGCGAGCGACATCGAAGCGCCAACAAAGAAAGCAAAAGCGAGCTCATCGCCCCCAGTCGACCCAGTGTCATCGCCGGAGTCGTCGTCGACGACGCTGTCGGCGCTGGTCACAGAGCCAACGTGGAACGACCTGCTTGCTCCAGAGTTCAAGAAAGCGTACTTCAAGCAGTTGGAAGCTTTCCTCGACCGAGAACAAAAGTACGTGCAGACCAAGCCCGTCCCTATGCTCAGTATGACACGTTCGTGTAGAAAGAAAGCAGCCATCTTTCCGCCGAGGCATGAGATCTTTGCAGCCCTCAACTTGTGCCCCTTTGATTCCATCAACGTCGTGATCATAGGGCAGGATCCCTACCACGGCCCTGGCCAGGTACCTCGATGGCCACGATTAGTATGTACTTAACACACATCCGTAGGCCCATGGATTGTGTTTTTCTGTGGCGCGAGGGGTGCCGCCGCCTCCAAGCCTCAAAAACATCTACAAGGAAGCCAACAAAGACGTGGGCATCCCTGTGCCCACGCATGGGAGCTTACTGTCATGGTGCCGCCAAGGCGTGCTCATGCTCAACGCCGTGCTCACCGTGAGGGCGACCGAAGCCAATTCGCACAAGAAGCAAGGCTGGGAGACGTTCACGGACGCCGTCATTCGCCTCGTAAACGACCAGGCCGATCACGTTGTGTTTTTGCTGTGGGGCAAACCTGCCCAGGTAATATATATATATATATTATATATATCCTTTTCTACTCTGTACAGTCAACTTATGGCGTAGGAAAAAGGCGCGCTCATCTCGCGCACCAAGCACTGCGTTCTCACCAGCTCCCATCCGTCGCCCCTGGGAGCCACCAAGACGGCGGAGCCGTTCATTGGCTCCAAGTGTTTTTCCAAGGCCAATGCGTACCTGGCTTCCCACAACAAGCCCGAGATCGACTGGACATTGTAATATATATATACTACTACTACTAGTATATATTAAGAGTATATTATACCCCTCCAACGACAATGCGTTCGGGGACCACGTCTTGCCGATCCCACGGACACTGGACGGCCGCAGAGTCGGCGATGGCGGTGGAGGAGGGGCGGTGGGCCAACTTGGCCCAGCACTTGTCACAGACGCTGTGGAGGCACGGCTGCAGCACTAGACAGGGGGTCACACATCCACACTCGAATAAATACGATAGAACCACGGCGTACCCACGGTACACGACGCGCCAAAGCATAAATTACACAAGTCCATGTTGTCATCGTCGTCAGTTGTAGCTGTTGGGGTGCGCCGCCTCGCACTGGGAGACGATGGGTCAGCTACGCGAGTACGTACCCGTCAGAGTAGATTCTCAAAAGTCGGGAGGTAAGACTGTACCAGGGATACTCGTGGTGGTGGACACCCGTTTTCGCTTCTTCTTGTTGTTGGCGTCATGGTTTTCCTTTAGTTCGTCCAGCGGGGCCGGCACCATGCTCCGTCGCCGCGACGAAGCCGGTTGTTTCGATGGCTTGGTCTTGGCGGCCTTGGCGGCACTGGTGAGCACGTCCATGCTCTGTCCGTACGCCGCCTACATCAACACCGCCATCAACATCTCACGGGCATATGCCAAATGAGTACAATACGCGAATCAGGTCCACTTGTGCAAAGTGCAGTTGGGTCAGCCGGGCAAACTCGTTCCAAAGGTCAGCTTGAGACTGCTGCATCTCGACCATCCGAGCCTCTCGTTCCCGCTCCGCTTCAAGTCTGGCCTCGCCAGTGAGGGCTGCGGGCACCGGGGGCAACTCTGCATACTGTCATCAGTCCTATTCAATGCAGCCAGTCTATGCTGTTGGTACCAAATTGACGGGCGGGGCGAAAGGACGCATCGAGGATGACACTCTGTCGCAGGGTGGTTGCCGTTGGACGACGCAGCAAGATCGTCGACGATGGCGGCGCCATGATGTGCTGCCGGTACCGCCTTTCATACGCTTTGACCGGCAAGGGCTCGTTCGAGGCAGTGTCGTGATACACCAAGTCGTCGTCTTCGTTCTTGGAGCACCGGACGCGCATGAGATCATCGAGGCGGTCGTCGTTGAGTTTCCACGCTCGTTTCATTCGGGTCATGATGTGGGTTAGCGTCGATACTTGGGCTTGCCTATCGCATTGTGCATGTATAGATAGCCTCCTATTGACAGAATGGGGGGGGGGTGTAGCTACCGGTAGACCTTGTCGTCCAAAAAGGACGGCGACGTCTTGGAGGTGGGGCCGATGGGGTACTTGTACACTTGGTGAATCTGTGCACGTGAACATGAGTACGAAATAGGGCGATTGTACGTACATGGACTGCCAATGCGATCGCTTGGTCCGACGTTGCGTCCATCGACAAGTACGTTCGGATCAGCGTGTTTCGCTGGGTTGTATCGACACCCACGGACTTGGTGCGCACTGGACTTGGCAGTGGGATGTTGGGCCCAGTGGTGGTGGCTGGAGAAGTTGTGAAGCCACGACTGCCGGCTTCGGTAGTAGGGGAGATTGGCTGCGGATGTTGCAGTGGAGCATCTAGCAAGGCCACGTCGGGGTGGTTTACTGCATGGGCGACGGTGCTAACGGTAGCCAGTGGTGGCGCCGCCTTTAAGGCGAGGAGCGCCTCCTTCAAGAGATTCCACAAGTCGTCGCGCTTGGAGGTCTTATAATACGGCCCAGGCATGAACGAGAATTCAAACGTGATGTCCAGCACGGCCATGGAGATGGACAGTGCCAGCATTACGTTCTGAACTTTTGTGGGCAGGACGTCGTGGATGTGTTCGAGGCCGATGCGAAGGCTGAAGCGATCCGAGCCATACACCTGGCCAGACGACGTCTGCATCGTGTCGGAGTGCCGCATGGGGCGCCAAACAAGCTCGTTGCCATTGAGATACAAGTCCCCCAACGCATGCGTCCGTGAATTTGAGTCCATGCACACTCTAATCGACGACGACTCGGCCGTTGTCGATGGGGGCGGAAAGTTGAACGTCAAGAGCTTGCCATTCTGCTTGATCTTTAAGCCAATATGCCGCCCATGGAACAGAGATTCATTGGACGTCATGTCGTCTTCGGGGACAAAGAAGCCGTTATCAAGCAAATGCGTGCCAACTAGGATGGCCGATTGCGACGACACGTCGGCGCTTCCAGGGGTGGATTCTCCAGCATCCTCAGTTCCATGGGGATGCTCGCTGCATGCGGTAGCAGGATGGGAGAAGATCTCGTCGTACGAACCGAAGCTATAGCAGTCGTCGTCTTCCATGATGGTTTCTTCGTGCAAACACACAAGGCGGGCGCCAATACTGGTCGAGTATACGGATAAAGGATTTGAACTTCTGAATTATCCGGATGAACGGAGCCAGAGCCACGGCCGTCGCAGCGACACGGTTAGAGCGGACTCGGCAGTTAGATGCTTCGAAAGGGTGAAGGCAGTTGGTACAGACTGCGAGTGTAGTTAAAATACTGAATTGACATGTGGTATACTCTCTATCATCAAGACTACTTCTTGGTGGCCGACCCTTTCTTGGCCGGGCTCTTCTTTGCTGGGGGTGTGACGGTCTTCTTTGCCTCTGCCTTCACGGGGGTTTCCTTCTTGGTGGGAGTTGCCGCCTTCTTAGCCGGGCTAGCCTTGACAGGGGTCGCCTTCTTCGCAGCGGGACTCGCTTTGGCTGGTGCTGCGGCGTCCTTCACTGGAGTCGCTTCTTTCTTAGCCGGGCTGGCCTTGACAGGGGTCGCCTTCTTCGCAGAGGGACTCGCTTTGGCTTGTGCTGCGGCGTCCTTCACTGGAGTCGCTTCTTTCTTGGCGGGGCTGGCCTTGACAGGGGTCGCCTTCTTCGCAGCGGGACTCGCCTTGGTCACTTCAGCTTTGTTTTCTGGTTTCGTCGACTGCTTGGCCACTTCCTTCTTGGCTTCTGTGGCCTTCTTGACGGCAGCAGGGGTGGCTTTGGCTACTTCTTTTTTGGTAACCGACGGTACGGTGTTGTCAACAGACGTGACAGCAGCCGTGATCTCGACCGTCTTGGCCTTCTTGGCCGGTAAAGGGGTATGGGTTGAGTCTTCCGCCTTTCGCTTCTTGTCTTCCACGGGCAGTTTGGACGAGTTGGGCAGGGCGTTATAGATGGGCAATGCGACGGAATCGGACGTCTACCCAGCAACAACATGTTGACATCGTACTCCTTCACAAATGCCAGAACACGATCAGGTATATGTATGTACCTTGATGTTGATGGACTTGGTGTTCTTCCAGCCCTTGGGCACATGAGCCAAGATGTTCTTTGTGCCTTGGATGATGTTGTCGACAATGTCGGCGGTGTCCATGCCGTCGTGCGCGATCTTGACGTTGAAGCACGGTCCAGGAGACAAGAACATCTCGGTGCCGCCCAGCACGCGGCGGATGTGCGTGCTGATGTTCTTCTTGCCCGTGACGTTGACGGTCGTGGGCTGCTTCTTGGCGTCGAAAAATGTCTTGCCTACCAGCGATTTGACGTACGGCAGCACGCGATCGTCCACGAGGAACACGCCGTACGCAGCCTTTAACTCGCGCTTGTCTTTGAATTGGGAGTAGTTCTTCTTGAGCTTTTTAATTGTCATGACTTTGGTGAGGCCGGCGACGGGGTCGTCTTTCAAATGGGCCTTGATGCGGTCCTTGTCGGAATCCTTCACGAACAAACAAGCCTCGCCATCGCCACGGATGTTGTGTGGCAGTTTGCTAAGAACGTCGTCACATATTGTGGGAGGTTATATACATGTGAGTACGTCGTACATGGGGATCGCCTTGAGGGACTCATTTCGGGGCACGGTGATGCGGGTGAAAATGATCTGGATGGTCTTGTTCTCGTCGACCAGCGCCTGCTTAGACTTTTGCGCCTGCTTCTTCTTGAGGAATTGCTTTAACGCAACGACTGCCTTGGTCACTTGTTCCGTATCGAGTTGCTCCATCTTGGCTTGGGCTGGTGGTTGAAGCTGAAAATGGGCCTTTTTGTGATGGCCCCAGGGATTGAGTGGTTGGTTGGCGCAATGGAGAAATCAGCCAATCAAACAAAATCCTTTTGGGCTTTGGACGAATCACAGATGAGATGACCAATGGCTGTAACTGGAGGTATCCGGATAACAGAGATTTCTAACATGAAACGGCACCATGACGTTTACAATTTCACAAATGGAGGTGTCCAACTACAGACAAAACCGGCATTATATTGTGTTTACCACAGTCGTTGCGATGGATTTGGGCGTTATATGTGCGAATATAGTTGCAGTGCTGTTTGCATGCGGTACAAAATAGGATTTGGAGAATTGGTCGTCATTTTGTCGTGCCTTTGAGCACACAGCAAAAAGGCGATCGTTAGAAGGTCACTTTACATACTAAGGGATATATATGTTCATGCAAGAATCGCAACTGTTGCAGGGATCCAATTGTGCAATGCAATTTAAAGTAGCGGTAAAATATACTGATACATTTTCTCGTACTTCGAAGTACAGTACATACATATATATGTATAGTACATGAACATATACGTATAGTACATGCATAGCACCCCGAAGCGTTGCCAAACAACATCTATTCACGTAAATGTTCACCGGTGAGATATTGTGGCACAAATGTCGGCAGGACGGACATTCATCGATGTGTTCTACTGTACGGATGCATGTAAATCGACATAAAAACGTCACGGTCGCAATACAGTACTACATTCGTGTTCACCAGCACCCATTCAAACAACTCGGGATCACTTGCAAAGCCTTTCAAGTATACTTGGTAGTTCTAGTACTCCGGAGTACTACGTAACGTTCGTAAGTCACAGTCGGAGTGTGTGAATCCTCAGAGATTTTGCCTCGATTACGAAGTCCGTGGCAACCTTCAAAGTCTGCTGACCAGAAGGGTGCTACTGTACGTGCAGGAAATTCAGCCAATAGAAGCTCCTGCCTTTGGATAAAGAAAGGACATCAAATAACCGTTTTTCATTTATGTAACTCGAAGTATAAAACATACTAACTTACTAGAAGAGTATTCAATTATTCTGGGTGGCCCCGAAGGTGGAAGAGTAAAATGTACGACATTGCCTTATATATACTTCGAGGTACTCATTTAACAGTAAACTGCAAATTGACTTCCAGGACTTCAACTTACTGGTAACTCCATATGTGTTTACCGACCGGCCTTCTCTTCGACGTCGATCTTGATGTCATATCGTGAAGTTGAATTTATGTACAATTCCCTCATTAACACAGTTCCACTGTTGTTTTCTCAGAAAACTCTACATCTGGAGGGTTTAGTGGAAATTTGTATACTCGGGACCACCTCACCTTTTACTGGGGTAAAGTGCATCTCAGTGGTTAGCTATCGCCAACCACTGAGATGCGATGCAGTTCACCCTGGGGATGTAGATTTCGTATGTACTCATGGGGGGTGGGTGGGTGGGACGGACGGAGTCCCAGGTTTCAGGGCTACGGCGAAAAAGTATATCCGGATGTGATGATTAACATTATGGGTTAGCCAGGTGAGGGAATTATTCTGTAGTTTTCAGTCAAACAGCAAAACGTACTGTAGTAAGAGGCGGCGTCGGTGGTGACTCGAGCACAAAACGCCCATCCATGCCAAGTCTACACCATGTCTGAGCCGCTGGCTAAGCAGTGTATGATTGTTTGGAAACGAAACGACGCGAGACCACTTGTGTCATTGATAGCGGTCGAGAAAGTACATACCTCGCGGGAAGCGTGGGATGAGCACTTGGTTCGTTATCCCGTTCAATTACTCACCTCGTACGCGTCACTCACCGGGCCTCCACCCATACTTGCTGTTGTCGTACACGCATAAATAGATCAAGGTGAATCCGGCATTTGATAATATTCCCCGTTGATCTGTCAATGGAGCATATTTGAACCCAGCTCAGCACTGACTGCCATCTGGTCCCTTCTGCAACTGTATAGAAACTTCGAATTCCCTACGATCGCATGTGTCTTGATTCCGAGTCTTTGATTAGTCCAAACGAGCGTTCCTACCTACGCTTCTAGTCATCCACAACTCGAACCTTCTTGGGCGATTTGTACAACCATTTGCGGGCCTTTAGTGGTGTTTGGGGGCCCCGTTTGTCGTTGTCTTGAACAATGTATGGTGGAAGATGGCGACTGCAACGGGAGAGGAAAAATCTGATCCAACTGTGCGAAATGGCGTTTCTAAAACAATACCCGCCCGTTTGCAATGAATTGGATTCGAAATACAACGCGGCGTTTACAATCGTCTTGGGTTTTGTATGGAGCGACCAGAATTTACACCAAGTCGGAATATTAATACTCGGCCCTCGAGGTATATTAATATTCGAGTGTTTCTCCCACTGTGATCGAAGAAACATCTTGGGGTTTGTATACAGCTGACTCACCGTTGGATTCGCTGGAGTGGCATGGTTGCTGAGAATCCTCATTTTTTGTTTTGGACGCCGAGGAGTTGGACGAGGTCCCACGTCCCCGTTTGAACGAGTCCATCTCTCGCAATGACCACAGGATTGACCCTTCAGCACCTCTACACCCAGCAGTACGCGCAGCAGCAACCTCCTCCTACGTCTGCCACCCCTTTGACTTCCATGTCGTCATCGCACAATCCGGCGGGCGGAAGCAACCTGTCCATTCATCACTCAGCGGGTCAAGTGCACCAACGACAAACGTCGCCCCACAACAACAACGCCGCCATGCACAAACCATTGCAAGGACAACACATCCCCTCGCACCATAATAGCCACCACCACCACATGCCCACTAACCAGGCCTCCCAACATCACGGTGGCCACAACAGCGGTGACGACTTTGCCGCCGACCCGCTGCCGTTCAACTACGACGTCATGGAAGCGACGTTTGACGACCGTTATGGTGGGCGAAACAACAACGGAGGCAACGTTCGCACGCACGCCCCGCCGTCGTCCAACGACAAGCCGCACCACCTCCCTTCGCAACATCCGCAGCAACAGCAGCATCCCAGTCGATACGGCAGTCTCGGTATGCAGCACCAGCAACCCCAACAACAACAACAACCGTACCATGACTCGTACAACGAATCTGCCCCAACCAGTCATCATCAGTACGACGTCCGCCGGTCCGAACCTCACAACGTACCCATGAACGATCGGCCGTCGAACAAAACGGACTCTTATCATTTCATGTCCCAACATGCTTCGCACCCCAACGACCACGACGCCTCCGCCCGCCCTCCGTCGTCGCTGCATTACTCGATCCCAGACTTGCACTCCAACATGAGCAGCGGCCACAACGGCAACAACAACCTGCAGGCGCTGTACCACCAGTCGACCCCTGGGTACTCGACCAACGCTTCGCTTCCACCGTCGTCGGCGCAGCATTCGCCGTACTCGACCCTCATGGAGTCGCATCAATCGAGCATCAACAACAGCAAGAAGGAGATGCCGCCCACGTACCACGGCGACTACTTGGACGCTCGCCCGAGCCATGCGCCATCATCCAGTCACATGTCGACGTCGTTGGCGTCGGCGCAGTCACCGCAGGAAGCCGTGATCAAGGTGAAGACGTCGCTCAAGAACAAGTACTGGCGCAACGGCCGTCGCAACCTGCAGTGTTTTCCATCTTGCAAAGTGTTTGGCGATTACTCCCAGATCAAGATTGAAGACCTCAAGCAACACGACTTTATGTGGGGCAAGTGCCGCGGCAGTTTGATTGCAGAAGTCACGCTCAACTCGAACGCGACCTTTGACGACATCCTGCTCCTCGGGCGTGTCCACTCGCTAGAGAACATTCCCGTGCCGTTTGACGAAGCCGTGATCCGCGAGTGCATGATCGGCCGCGTGGTCGAGCCGGACGTGATGGACGAGATGAAGGAGCAGTGGATCCAGGGCGAGCGGCTTCCCGACTTTATCAATCCCAGCCAGAGCGTCACGTGCTACGAATTCAAGCCCAAGGTGTGGAAGTACACGGACGACATGGTCCACGGCAAGTGCAAGCGCCGCAACGTGCGCTACTACGTGCAGTTTGAAGCGTTTGTGCCCGTGCTGTCGGGGGACCGCCGGTGCTTTGTGTGCATTGGGTCGGGCATGTCGTCGTCGTTCGAAGTCGGGTCGTCCCGCGTCCTCGCGCGCCAAAAGCGCAAGTCGAAAACTGGCGGCGACGAGGACGAGGACGAGAAGGACTCGAACGAAGAATATGACCAGAACGATGCGGGCAACAGCCGTCGACCTGCAAAGCGAGCCACCAACCCCGCCAATGGGTACCCCATCTAGGGAGTGAACTGGACAAGCACGTAGCTAGCTAGGATTGCGGAGGCTGTCAGTATGTCGTAATAGTGTGTCTGTTGTGATAATGTGGGTTGCTGTTTGAAATTCTTGCCTGTGATTGGTTCTTTCTAATGGAGGTTGTTCATTGGCTCGGAACCAACCAATCACATTGCGGAGATGGCGTATCCATTCCGAAGCGGCACATTGCCGTCGGCAAAATGCAATCCCGAACCTCTAGCAAGCCAGAAACGAATGACCGTCGGTATATGATGACACTACAAGCTGTTTCTGCACACAATGGAGCTTATAGGAGGACCATATCACTGGAAGCCGCGCTAGACACGTCGGAGCGATTGATGCAATGGGGACATCGAGCACGCCTCAAGCAGCAGCAAGTTGCCAACGAGCAAGACGACAACACGCTCGTACATCCGCGACTTGCCCAGCGTCTGTCGAAATGCCAGATTGCCGCCGCCGCGGAGCGTCTCTCGTTTCAGTGGCGCGATGCGTCAGCCTCTCGATCGGGGCCAGACGTCGCGGAACCCAAGGATGACGACATGCGGGAGTGCACGTTTCGTCCCCAACTCGTTGCCAAAATGGAGTCGTGGGTCACGTGTAGATACCAGTACCCTCCGACTATACCCCGACCTCGAGTTATCCCAAGGTAGAGTCTACATTCACACACACACGCACCAAACGCACTGACGGATGCGATACATGCTACTACGACACTGTAGCGTCCATCGCCCCTTTGTCCCTCGAATCAAGCCCTTTCCCATTCAAAACGAAGAAAAAGATGTTCACGTGCGGCTGTATCAAGATCATATTCGCCAACAAGACAAACGCTCGGTGACTTCACAATTGCATGACCACGAGATAACATATTGAATATCGTAGACATTCGAGATGGAGCGCCATCGAAAGCCTCGACCGACCAAAGTCGTCGACGCCGAAGGCATTCAAGTGTTCTTGGCTCGACAAGCAACCTACGAAGCCACTCGGCAGGTAGTCATCTATCGGTTGACCCTTGTCTTCCTCATACAAATGCCCGTCGTTTGATAGCGCCACATTGAGCA
This sequence comes from Aphanomyces astaci, assembly GCF_000520075.1. NCBI lineage: Eukaryota > Oomycota > Saprolegniomycetes > Saprolegniales > Verrucalvaceae > Aphanomyces > Aphanomyces astaci. The sequence continues at coordinate 1,775,826 of NW_009798265.1, read as the reverse complement.
GCGCAGCGGTGACGACCCCGAATGCAAGTTTACCCCACAGTTGGATGAGCACTCGAGACACCTGTGCGCCTCTGGACGGTACCCATACATTATCAAACCTTGATTCAAGTGTGGTTCGTTAGAGCGTTGGACGCAAGGATGCGCAAAGCTCACGAGCGCCGTCATTCGAAGCTGCAGCATGTGCTTGCATGCATGCCCTCAAAGCCTAGGCCGAAACCACGCAAGACGATCGACGACCTTGGGCCTCGGCTAGTGGAACTGAGTCGGCCCAAATCAGTTGCCGCCGCCGTACCAGACGACTTTCAGCCGCACGTCGAGGCCAAACGAGCTCCAACGATCGATCTCTACGACGCCCAAGTGTTTTACGCTAAACAACAAACCAGTCTCCAGGTAGTACCCCCCCACCCGCCCCTTTGCACGTATACTAGATGGTCCTATAACTGTTTGTAGCTGAAAAAAGAACGCCTGCTGCGCCACACATTTGAATCTCTCTTGGACGATTATAGGTCCATGGATCCTCCTCGTCATGCCACTGACAAGTCGTCGCGTCGGCTGCCTTCGTTGTCTACTCGAGGGGGGAGCAAGGCAGCGCCCCCTGCATAACGCGAACCAATGAGTTGCCTGATCCGGCCAATCGTTGCGATATCCGACTCGGCATCATGCAGTTGGCGCCCTTGCATGACGACCTCAAGCGAGAGTTTCACCAGCTCAAAACTACAATGTTGATGGGAAGTGTGCGGATAGAGGTTGGTAGTAGTAATTAATACACGTAACCCGACCTGTGGTTCAACAACACGTTGGCTTTTGGATGTCGCAGTATAAGCTCGAGTAAACGCAATTCCGCAGCGATGTTCGCAGATGTGTTGTTGGGTTGAAGCACTTGGAGCAGAGATCGCAGGTGCCGAGGACGGAGGAGTCGAGCGACTGCCGAAGGCGTTTGGCCCGCCAAGCGATTCAAAAGCTTGAGTGCGCAGTGCTTCACACAAGGGGAAACCATTGGCAGCATGGACATGAGGGTCTCCACGACGCCAATTGCTACCATCGTTTTACATCCGTCGGGGCCATAACTCCAATGAAACATGGTCTGCACAGCGACAAGCGACAGCAAGTCACCCTAGTCATGTCCTTTTAGTAGACTTCATCATACACCACGGAACGACTTGCGTACCTCGACCACAACACGAAGCATAACATCCAATGCCGTAGGGTGATCGGCGTGCAACCGGCGGGCCAGAGCTCGCGAATCTCTAACAGTTGACGCCACATGATTGCAGATTATTTACGACCAACCTACTCGATGCATGGACAACTTAAGAAACGTCGGTTGATGCGCTGGAGATGGACCAATACGAGTGGCGAGGGACAGGAAGCCTCGACCACCTTGGCGACAAGGCTAGATGTCGCTTGTACCACCTGGGCAATTGTAAATGAACTCTTGTGTCTTATAGAGCGATGATACCTGATTGAGCTGTACAGTCGACCAGCATGCTTTGCGGGCGGCCCATTCGTCCCGCGAGAAATCAAATTTCAACGCTGGAAGGTGGGGGTCGAAGAAACCCAAGCCCATGGTAATGTCACCTACTTGTATTCGCTTCATCCAGAAAAGTATGTAACCGCCACGGCCAGTTACATCGGTTTCAACTTATTCGTCTCAAGCTCCTCATGGCACCTTGACTAACATCACTTACTGTTAGTTGCGTTCATTGATATATGTCCATGTTGAAAACATTGCTGGCATGTTGCCTTGGTTCGTTTCTGTACGTGCGCTACTGTTAGAAATCCGGATAACTGTGATACAGCGAGTACATTACTACTGTACCGGTACCAGTCCTACTAAACTAGGCCCACACCGATCGCATCGCCATCCTTCAAGTCAACCTCTCCCGTCACCAACGCCTCAACGTCATCACGGCCAACGCCCCTCACATGGGCGCCCACCATCCGAAGCACACGACTTCTACGACTCACTCCGCGCCGCTACCCGCCTCGTCCTCGAACACAACCCACAGCTGGCGCGATCCTGAACGGACACCGAACTTGATCCACGGACGCGAACTCGTCAAAGGCAAATATAGCCAGTCTCTAGACTAACTAGTTAGTTAGCCTGATTGAGCTACGCGGAACCGTAAATTCCTTCCTTCCTACTGTACCGGTAACGCTAGTATGTATTTACAGTCATATTCCGTTTGAACTATTAATAGCCCACGGCATCCTTAAGCCATGTTTATTTGCAACATTTTATAGTCGATACCACAACGAAAATGATTGCATCCGCCCGTCCATCGAGTGCATAATTAGCCCGCGCCAGTCGTCCCCTGCCAACAACCCTCGGGCATTTTCAGTCGATCCAAATCGATCTCCCCTCACACAACACTCGTCCACAGTAAAGAGCCCGGAGTTTTGGCAGCTCCACGGCCGAACCTTACCTCTCTCTCCGACCCATTTCCTCCACTCCAGCGTCTCCCAAGACTCGAGGGACCAAAAAACCACGACAGTGACAGTAACAGAAATCCAACCTTATCTCTCCACCTCCGATGATTGTTTCAGTTCCGCCATTCCACAGAGTAACAGGTTTCTTGATACCCCATTGCTGTTGTCAGGGGGTATTTGTGTCCGCATAGGAAGTCCGAAATCCTCCACGATGTCATCGAGGGCGTCCGGCTGTGCATCGCCCCCAGTTTGCCCCGCCGTGGCAACGTCGCGGTAAATGGTCGGTGGATGTCAATGTGGCCGCCAAGACGCGAGCGGTGGTGAAGTGTATTGATGATGGCACGGAAGAGATGGCCAACACGGCAGACCTCGTCGGCCGTTCGTTCCTGTAAAACGCAAGTCCAAACATGAACACGTCATCCATTCGTTCCTGTAGATATATGTTTGAGATGCAGCACGACATCGCAAACTATAGCTTCATATGTATACGGGTAAGCGCCGCTGGAGCAACAGCAACAACTGTACTATGCAAGCATTTGTGGCCGTGGCGCAGGACGATTCCACGCCCCAGCTACGCAAGGGCAAGATCCATCAACGTCAAGAAAAGCTCAGCAGCAACAAAGCCGAAGTGCCTGGAAATGGAGGTTCCCTTCGCAAGGGGTGTTCCACCTTGAACCCGGCCCACCGACCGTTTATAACTCGTGTTGGCGACAATGTGCATTAGGATGACGTTGCCAATGCGTGGCAAACTGGGGACGACGCACAGCCGGACGCCCTCGATGTCGTCGTGGAGGATTCCTGACTTCCCATGCATCGATTCCATGTCGAAGGAAACTCCCCCGTGTCCAACAGACGCCGCGCCACGAAAGGTTTGCACCAGGTCAGAGGACCCGTAGAGAGTTTCAAAGTCAGCACCTTCTGTCCGAAAATGTTTGCATGAATCAAAGATTTCGAACATGAAGTTGTTTGATCTAACTGTAAAGTATTCGCACCAAACGTCCAACCAATGAAAAAGCTGTGACGAAAACCAACTCGAATACTTTATTTCATACAACATGGACATTTCAGTGTATCCGGACACCCGGATACGGATAAATCCGTACTATCCGTATGTTTTGACACGAATATTTGGGAATTTGAATTTCCGACTTGCTAAGAGCATCCATCTCCAACGGTGGTTTTTATTGCTAAAAATATAAATATGTACCCCCAATGGATGTTTCTATTTCTATATAATAGCCGGGAGTTTCTATTTGGGCTGAAAATAGAAACCCCCACCAGTCATTTCTATTTCACTTGCCATGGGCAAAGGCATCAAATGGACAACGAATGAAGACAACCAGCTCGCCCGTTCGTGGGTGTGCACGTCGGAGGACCCCATCAAAGGCGCCGACCAGACGACGGACTCCTTTTGGGCCAACGTGCATGGGCACTGGTCATCCGCTGCAGGAGGAGAAGCACGATCGACACAAGCAATGAAGAACCGGTGGTCGATTTAGAACCGGTCGACGCAGAAGTTCTCTGGCTACTATGCCCAAGTCAAAGGACGTAAGGAGAGCGGAAAGACCGACGAAGATGCGATGCAGGACGCTCATTCTCTACATCTCTCGTTAGAGCACGAGGTTTTTCAGCATGAGGGTGTGTGGCGTACGTTGAGCTCGAGTCCAAAGTGGCGCGTGTTGCCACCGAGCAAGAAATTGGCGCAGCTTGCTGAATCGTTTGATGCGAGCGATGAAGTTGGCGACGGTGGCCCTACTCGCCCAGTTGGTTGCAAAATGGCGAAGCGCAAGGCGTTGGAGGAGACATCGGTGGACCTAAAGCTGCAAGATCTCGTGCGCGTGCAGGAGGACAAGAATCGACTCTTCGCAGACTATATGTTGCTCCAAATGTTGTTGAACTCAACCTCTCCTCAAGATGTCGCCACCTTGTCTCAACTAAAAGCTGATTATGTCTCAAACCGCAGTCGCACAGATCAACCAAGTACTGAGTAACTATAATACTATACTAGTTATATTAGTAGTTAACTATCGTGATGATTTATCAAACACACATATTGCAAGGACTGTGTATATTCAAGTGTTTACTTGTACAAGTAGTAACCTCAACAACTAGTTAGTCGGACCTAGACCTTTTTCCTGCCACAGGTGCTCAATTATATCGTTTCGCAATTCATTATGCCCGAATGCATCTCGAACTCGCGCCATATTCGTGGCCAAGGAGGATACTTCGCATGGCACGAACGGCACTGTTCCTTCGGGACGTTGCGGAATTTCCTCACTGTCGTCATTCGCCCTGTCATGCTCAATGACCATGTTGTGCATGATAATGCACGCTTTCATGATGGTGCCCATGTCTCGTTGAAACTAAAGCTTGCACGGCTTGGCCAGAATGTGCCACCGACCTTGCAAGACGCCAAATGCTCTTTCGACGTCTTTACGACAGGCTTCTTGGACACGCGTAAAGTACTGCTTCTTCGCTGTGTCGGGGGACGAGAGCGTCTTGACAAACACAGTCCAGTCAGGGTAAATCCCATCCACCAAGTAGTACGGGGTCGTCCGGCTAGTCCCGTTGATTTCGTAAGCAGAGCACATTGCCTTACCGTTGTACAGATCTTGGAAGATAGGAGACCGAGCAAGGATGTTAATGTCGTTGCAGCTTCCAACACAACCGAAGAAGCAATGCCAAATCCAAAGGTCCTGAGTGGCAACCGCCTCCAACACAAGTGATGGCTTGCCATCCTTTCCAGTAATTTGACCCGCCCATGCGCGGGGGCACTTCTCCCAGAACCAATGCATGCAATCCAGTGAGCACAGCATGCCTGGCAATCCGCGTGCGGCATTCGTGGCCAAAATACTTGACATATCATCGTCATTTGGCGTGCGAAGGTACTCGGACTCGTACGTTGTCACAATCGCCATAGCAAAGCGTTTCATGCAGGCCATGGCTGTTGATTCCGCTAACCGGCAGTATTCGTTGGTTGCGTCTGCGGCGATGCCATACGCGAGCATTCGTAGCGCAGCTGTAGTTTTCTGCTCCTTGGTAGCGCCACGTTTGCCCGCAGCATCTCGTTGCTGGAGGAACCAAGGGTCGGTCGTCGCTACTTCGCAACAGATGCGATTGAACAGCGTCTTTGGTACTCGAAAACGGCGACGGAAGAGCTCGTCGTTGTACATTGGGTTTGGGCCAAGGTAGTCTCGCATAAGATTTTTGTGTCCAAGTGTCGGTTGGCGTTTAATGTTAGCGGCGCGGCCGGGTTGTGAGCTTCGGAGGGTCAGTTTACGTAGCTCAGCTAGTATCAACGGGAGCGCGTCAGAGGATGCGTCATCGAGAAACCACTCGAGAATCGTTGGCTCCATGGGGACAAGTTGTCGACTGAAAACTGGAAATAAACGACGGAATAGAAACTGATTGGTGGGGTGGATAATTTTTAAGCCATTTGCTATTTTTATTTCGTGCTCTAATAAAAATACGTTAGCAATCACCGTTGGAGATGCTCTAAATCGCTCTATTAATTCGACCGCAATGCCATCCTCCAGCAGCTCTTGATCCGAATGGTCGACCACAACACTCTTGCGCACGGGTCGTGCGCCATGGTCGACTTCACCAATACCACTCGCCCTTGCTCGAATTTGCATCACGAATCAAAGGCCACAGCGGCAGAAACCTCAAGCACGAGTCTGTTACCGAGCGCCTCAAGAAGATTCCGAAGACCCAGCGTACAACATTCCGCTCGATCGCAGCCGCCATGAACATGTCGCGATCCACCCTTCACGACTACTACAAGTGCGACATCTTTGAAAAGAACACGAGCACAGTGTGCCCACTACTCACCGATGCGATCAAGGCAGTGCGCGTCCAGTAGGGCCATGAAGCATCTCCATGCGTTGTCGGCTGACCATTACGCCTTTGATGACACGATGAACTCCGTGCACGTCGACAAGAAGTGGTTCTTTGCGATCAAGATCAGCAGCAAGATGTACCTTGCTCCTGGTGATGAGCCCCCGCACCGCACATGCAAGTCCAAACGGATCCTCACCAAGGTGCTGTTTCTGTCCGCTGTGGCCCGACCTCGTTGGGTCGACGGCAAAATTGGCATATGACATTTTACGGAGTGAGTGCCTTTGGAACGATTCAGTCGGAACTGTGCCGCCGGGACCCTTGTGACCAAGCCCGTCTCTGTCACCCGCAAGATGCTGATCGACAACGTCATCCCTGCCATCAAGGCCAAGTGGCCAAAAATTCGTCAAGGTGCATCACAATCCAGCAAGACAATGCACGCCCACACGTCCCCCCACTGGACGCTCGTATCGTCGATCGGATGAGTGCGAGTTGAGCGTCGTGTACCAGCCACCGAATTCACCCGACATGAACGTGCTCGACTTGGGAATTTTTCGTGCCATCCAATCCCTCTAAGAGAAGAACAACTCAAGGCTCGTTGACGACATTATTCCTGCGACAGAGCGCATGTGGTAGGACGTCGAAATGCGGACTCTGGATTCGAACTTTGTGACTTTGCAGGCGTGTATGCAAGAGGTCATCAAGTGGCGGGTGACAACTGCTACAAACTCCCTCACATGCACAAGACCAAGCTCGCTGCGTTTGGAAGGTTGCCCGACGTAGTGCTGCCTGACCGCGAAGTTGTCGATGCTGGTATTTTGCTTGTGCAAAGTACCGACATGGAAGTGAAAGTGGAGGAATTAGCTGCAGAAAAATCTGCGGCACTGGACTCTCAAATTGAGCGACTGATGAGGTGGAAGAGGACTTGTTGGAAATCACATTTAATAAATAATAAGATATATTTTTATATTGACCTGAGGGACTTTTATATCTTATTTATTCCCCATAATACGGTTTTTACACGACCGGCATCCGGTTATAAGGTTTCGTGCACGACGAGCAAATTCCGTTTCCATCGAGAAACTATGAACCACTAAATACAAATATCAAGATATTTGAATTTGACGTGATATAAATCGAATTTGCACGACGCCCGTCAGGCTGTAAGCTAAGCATTTCTATTGGCTATAATGTGCAAAACCACAAAGGTGGTCAAACTCCATCCAGCCACGACGATTTGGAGATAGAAATGCCATGTGACTGATGGAACTTGTTTCAGTAACGTGATGTGGTGAAGTACAGTATATATACCGGTATGTATGTCGTTGAAATGACAGGTCGGTATGAATTTAGTAGTGTGCTCTGTAAATACTCTGGGTTTACAGTACTGATAATTTGGCAGAGAGTACATACTAACTAAACATCCACAGCACAGTTTTACGTTATTAATCTGCCCAGCTTGCAATTGACATTGTGAAACCAAACTATAGAAACCATGTCATGGACGGCTTGACTCCGAATTGAGATTTATATAGACGCACTGCCCAGACCCTAATCATGGCGAAATCGCAAGCTTTTTGGCGTGTTCGTGGTCGCAACGGTAGTACATCGAGCTCGATGTGTTGTGATAAGTTAACTTCATTTTCAACAATACTGCAACCATA
>NW_009798265.1:1626212-1764321 GCF_000520075.1 Aphanomyces astaci | reverse complement strand
TGTTTTGATACACTTTGCATTTCTACTTGCTCTTTATCCTCCGTTCCTTCCTCACTTGGTTGTCGTGAACGATAACTCGATTTGAAGGCTGACTCTACAACTGAATGCTCTCAACACTCGTGACATACTTACTACATAAAAGGTGGATGTTGAAAACTCGTTCGACAACACTATCGTGGACATTTACCGTGCAGCTCGCAATGCACGCTAACGTTAATTTACCGATATATGGCCACACACGTGTGAGCAAACTGTACCGGTAGGAGTTTGAGCAAGATTACATCTTTTACGTGAAAGCAAGCGGCCTTGTGCGAAAGACAGAAACACAGTATAGTGCCGTAATGATTCGTAGAATGGAGGCTTCCTATGTAAGCGCAGAAGAGATATGCGGTATCGACTTCGATACATGACTTCTACATATATACACTTAGGTGTACTGGCCGCGATATGCACCTTGACTTGGCACTCGTAAGCATGGCGAGGCTCTCTGGGCAATGTCTTGGTCGACGCTCACATGAAATGAATTGGCCAATCATATCCAAGGAATTTAATATTTTGACCAATCAGTATCTGTACGATGGCCGTCGTGCAAATTCCAATTACAATACAATCAAACACGAGTGGTTCGAACTTCACTTTTTCCGCAACGTGCAATCTTTTTTCGGACAGAGGTAGTAAGTAATTGGACTAAAACTACTCCGGAGTATATTCGAATTGTAAGTAATACTAGTATATATTTTTTTGTCCATGTTGATGAAGCCTATTACTACCTCTGTCCGATTATAAATGCACGTTTTTGAAAATCGAATTTCCGAGAAAGAATGCACATTTTTGTATGAGAAAGAATGCACATTTTTGTATTCAGATAATTACCACCTTATTCGTACGATAACTCTACAATACCTAAAGCCGCGACGAGATTATCGTCAGTGTCCGTATCATCGACAATGTTTTGCGCCTCTATCTGAGTGCAGAATGCACTCATTTCCATGCTCTGTAGGATTTCAAGTGACAGCTTATATATGCATGTGAGCAGAATGGTTATCTTGCCGGCTTTGGTGCACCGCAACAGAAGGTGTTGAACCATGCTGTTGCACTCACTGTCTGTGAGGTTCTTCTTCTTCTGCCCCTTGAGCAGATTTCAGAATGATTGGTCTGGACAAAGTGAGTAGGGTTTGAATTCCAAAGCCCGCCAAGAGCTAATATGGCCGGATATAGCCGGATACGAAGGTTATTATCCGTCGTTATCCGGATATTCGGGGGTGGTAGGCTTGAAATTTAGAAATGTAAGCATTATTGTACAGTAGCTTTGTATATTTTGGTTTTCTTTGAATTTCGTGTCTGGTTTCTAGGTAATACAGCTGATAATATCTAATAGTATTATATAGTATATTAATAACGTTAGTGTGAAAATTGCTTTTTGACAGATCTCACACAAAACAGCTCCATCGAAGACGACGGCGAAGCATGCAGCCTCACTATGTACGGGACCCCTCTCTGCGTGCGTATGGACAATTACTTATCGCATATGGAGAAACATTAAAAGCAACGCAAGCAGCGACAAGTGCGGACGATCCTTGGGTTTGTCACGTTTTGGGGCGTCATGTGGAGCTGCTATGTAGTTGCTTAAGGCGGAGTCGTCTGAACGCACCAGTTCGCGCATGCACCTACGTTCTGGGACACTCGACATTACAGGATCTCTCGATATGTCCGCAATAACTCGCCATCCGCCGACCTCGTGTTGTACTTCGAAGTACTGTAGTGTATTTCAAAGTATGTGGTTCGCATTGGCTTCACGTGATTGGTCAAAATTATATGTAGCTTCGACACAATCTGAAACGCTCGGCGACCTTTCACTGCATGTTGGTTTTCATTGATCAAAAGCGCATTTTAGATCCACTAGGTAACTAGGTACAGTATAGGCAGTCAGTAGCATGGGAAACACCAACTCGTCTCCCCCTCCACCCACCCCCGCTCCTACCCCGGCCCCCACTGCGCAACCCACACCAGCGCTCGCCCTCACTCCCGGGGCCATTCTCGCGGCTGGCGTCGCGGTGCAGGATACCACGCTGGACTTGCAATGCCCCGACCCGTCGTTTCGAATCACTCGCGTCTTGTTCGCATCGTACGGGCAGCCCAGTGGCGAAGGCCTTCGAGTCAAGTACGGTGTCGCGCACGCCTTAACGTCCCAGTCCAAGGTCGAAGCCGCCTGCTTGACCAACAACGCGTGCTCCGTCACCGCCTCGGACGCGTACGTCGTCCATGAGTTTACATGATGATTCCTGACACATTGAAAATTCACAGGACGTTTGGCTCGCCAACGTCAGGGGCCAAGAAACTAGCAGTCACGGCGGAATGCACGCAACAAGTGCAATATGCCGCAGCAATCAAAGTCGCCGAGAACAGCAAGCTGACGCTAGCTTGCGAAAGCGGCTACGAGATCTACGGCATTACGGCTGCCACTTACGGACTTCCCAAAGGCACTTGCAGTGCGTGGGCGCCCACGGGGACGTCGTGGCAATGCGTGGGGGATATCTACACCCCCATTCGATTGCATCCGGTCACGGGGGATGTTGAATGCATGTCGTTGAACCACCACGACTGCCTCTGGAAGTCGTCAACGTCGACCTGCGAGAAAGTGCTGGGGACGGACGAGTCGACGCTGTCGCCACTAGCGTGCGGATTCCAGCACAACAAGGAGTGGGGCCAGCCTGGCTACAACGCGACCGGCAACCACTGGTGCGAAACAGGGCGAAAGATGCTCACTGCGCCGTGCCTTGGCTCGTGCAACGCGGCCTCCAGCTACACCGTGTTGAATTCGGTGTGTCTCAACCAGCAAACGTGCACGGTCCCTGCTCACAACGCGTATGTGTCACCCATCATGCAGTGTAGTGATAGGACTCATCACCATGGGGAATGCGTAGGGTGTTTTCCGACCCATGTGTGGGAACTGTCAAGTCCTTGGCCGTGTCGTACCGATGCCGCCAAACCTCCAAGTACGTTGGGCCCATCTACACTGCGTACCAGCCAGCGAAATGCACCACTGATGTCCTCTAGACTGCATATAACGTGAATATACAGTTTGAATGGAATTCAGTAGTCGGCAGAAGCTACACGCTTTCCCAAAATCACGATGTCTTTTATTCACATTTGCCAAATGTCCTTCGGTTGCCTGCGTATCCGGAAACAACAAAGGCTTTTTATCCGGATTTTGACGGACCGTTTTTCAACATTTCAAACAAGTCATCCCTGACTGTGAGTCGTTGGCGCGATGAATGCTCTCAATGACGGCCCGGACTTTGAGATCGTCGCCTTCATTCATGGACATGTTGGGCAGTCGCATCTCGCCAAGGCAATGTGGGAGGTCATTTGTCTTCCTGGTGACGGTGTCCTGTACGACAAGCTATCCCATCCAACGGCCTCAATGGTCTGATGGATTGATTAGGTATTTTCCGATTCTGTTGCCGATTGGCATCGCGGCGTGGTACACAGGGTACTTTCCCGACCTCAATCGCGAGCAAGAGTACCTTCTCGCGTACCTGTATGTCGTGTTGGTCGTAAGCTCTACCTTCCAATGCTACCTTCATGGCGCATTCCCCGAATGGAATATGTAGGTGGACTTGCTTCTGAATTTCACTCTCAAGGGCATATTCAAGCGGCAACGACCTTCCTTCCACAAGGATGACATGCGTTTTCCAGGCCCGGACAAGTATTCGTTTCCTTCCGGCCACGGCACCCGCGCAGGCGCGTTGGTCGCGCTCTTCTCGGCTTTGCTTCAATGTACATGCGCCTTCGAATCCCATTATCTTTGCACTGATCGTTGCACTCTAGTCGAACCGGAACTGTTGTCTCTTGCGACGGCTGGACTCACGTCGAGGACATCCACGTCGACGTGTCTGACGGCCGCATGGACGTGGGCGGCAATCAACTCGTTCGGCCGACTCGCGCTCGGGCGGCACTTCGTATCGGACGTGGTCTTGGGTACCGCCATCGGTTACGCGCTGTTCTTTCCCGTGGCGCAGTGCGTCATGTACTGGACGTTCCCTCCCTCTGTGCTCGCCAACTAAGTAATAACTCTTCCTTGGGGGTTGGGCACATATACAGTGCTGGACAATGAAGTCTAATCTAGGTTATTACTTTGAGTCTAGAAGTACTTTAATAGGAATAATTGGCTGGAAGGGAATGGCGCTCGACGATATCCTCCCATGTTGATGCTGGCGTGCCGTGGAAACTGTGCCGTTCGTACGACGAGCGAGGTGGTGGGATGTCCATGATCTCCCAATCCAGTGGAATCAGCGCCGTCGGCCGCGTCGATTTCTTCACGTCGATCAACTTGCCATCGTGGAAGTGGAATGCTTTGCCACACAAGGCCTTCCGTTCCAGCATGGCGTCGTTGGTCGACTCGTTGTCTTTCGTCGCAATTGCTGGGGATGCTGCCATAGGCGACGAGCCTGTGGCAGCATCTTCTTCAACCTGGGGGTGCTGGCCCATGGATCGACGATATCGTATAATCGGGGCCGATTTGCGCCGAACGAGCTCTTTCTCCACCAATTGCTTCTCCATTTCGCGATCGAACACGAGTTGTCGCCGCTGCTCGGACGTCCGTCGTGGGGTGGACGATGCAGCTGGAGAGGTGTCGGTGGGTGGAAACATGCTTCGAATCTCTTGCTTGGTGAGGCGCATAGATGGCTGGTAAGACGCTTTCCTTGGTGGCCTGAGGGCCGACATGGACGGTCGCTCGGCAAGGAACGTTTCGAGGAGCTGCATTTTAAATTGTGTGGACGCGATGTCCAAAATGAAGTGTCCGTCGAGCACGTCAAGGTTGGCGTTTCAGTTTCGGGGAGGAACGTTCGGCCGGAAGACAAACATGCTTTTATCCAATATATAATTGCATATACGTCGACATAATTTGCATACAAGGTAAGCCATAATAAAAAACCGGTTTTAATAATATAATCCACTTAAAAATATTGCTACAACCAATATTGTAAATGGAATGACAAACTATTTTATCTATGCAACAGATGTCCTGAAGTATGGTTGTGCGACGGCGAGCATGGGCATTTTTCAGATCTTTTTTGGTGCATTTTCGGTTACCAATGGTCGAGAATGGGCGCGCGAGTTTCCGCATCGGCCAAGCGCATTGCGGTGGAACGGCTGCATGTTGCTGGCTCGGACGAAAGTGAGTTCGACCTCGACGAAGAGGAGAAGCGGTACGAGTATGTCGAGGCGCCAATCATGGACGTAAGCATTTTGACGTAGGATCAAGGACCTGCAAGACAAGAACAAGCAAGTCGTGGTACGACAATCCGATTGTCCACGACCATGTTTTTACCGCCATGGGGTACGAACTAAGCGATCAGTGGCTGTCTGTAGACGTACGTGGTCGAGAATCTCTTTCCATATGCTCCCGTGAGCATCAAAATCCAACGATTGGACACGCTCGCGGTCGACAGCACCACCGAAATCGCTTCACCAGCGAAAGAGAAACAGCATCGCATGCACAGCTACCTGTGGATCACCCTCGACGACCTTATCCTCAAGCAGCAGAACGTTCCACTCGATGCCACCATCAGCTACCCACTCGTCGTCGCCATCGACAACTCCGGGTCCGCCATCCCCCGTCTATCCCCATCATGACGTGATATACTCTATCTTAGGAATGCCTACGTAACAGATCGCAACAACGGGCAGCGAAAACTCAAGTCGTCGGACCTGCTTGCGCTGGCCACTGCCAAAGTGCCGCCCCTGCCGCCTGATCCCGTGTCCCTTGTCGGCGCCACCGGCTGTAGCTTGACGGTTGTTCGCGATCGAGTGTCCATGTGCATCTGTTGATGTATGGACATAGGTGCGCTGGAAAGAGTCCAATGGGTCCATTGTCGACCGATTCGAAGTGCAGTACAAGCCGTGGAACGACCTCCCAACCCTCCACAAGCCTTGGCAGGTGCTCCTCACCTCCCTCATGCCGTCGCACTCGACTCTCAGCGACCTCTCGTGTCACTCGGCGTTTGCTTTTCGCGCCAAGTGCCACAACCCAGCGGTACGTACATACTCTGGTGTATGTAAACGTTCAGCCAGCTTTGCAATCCCCCCCCTTCTCCCGATCATGTGTTTCATATGTGACACGGTGGAATCGCAGGGGTGGAGCGAGTACAGCGCTGTGACCGGCCCCTTCTCGACCCTCGCGGGGGTGGCGGCGGCCCCCACGCCACCCTTCGCCACCGTCGTCTCAGACACGTTCATCAGCGTCGGTTGGTCCGCCGTGGCCGACAACGGATCGCCCGTCCAAGCCTATCACTTGGAGATGAAGCCCCTCGTGGACGCCACGTCACCCTACACGGCCGTGTACAGCGGTCGGGACTGCGGTATGTCTATATATTATATTTGACGCAGAGACTCGATGACTGGGCGGTAGGGTATTTGGTCCCGGGACTGACCCCAAAATCCATCTACATGTTTCGGCTCAAGGCGGTCAATGGCGTGGGTGAGACGAGCTGGGTCGAGTCGAAACCCGTGCGCACCAAAGAGTTTGCCCGCCCAGAAGTCCAGCCCCTTCCCACGGAGGGCGGCAGCGACAGGTAGCCGCGAGCATCGTGATCATGTCATGTTAGATGATGGATATATGAGGTGGATCGAGTGCTGGGATTGCAAGCAAGAGCGAGTGTTTTACTTCAACAAGGTACTAGACATCTACTTATTGGATTGTTGGCAAGACCTATCACGAGGTTATGGACATAGTTTACGTGTCAGCGCACGGACGAGGTCCCGCCGGAAGTGCTGGCGGCGCGCCAGGGAGGTGCCGCCGACGCCGAAGATTCGAGGGAGATGGCGTTCCGGAAGAAGCGGTTCCACTTCCACAGGGAGCTGCGCTTGTGTGTGCCCCCCCAGACGGCGCCGTTCGAAGTGACGCTGGCACGCCCGACCATGTTTGCCGACACAGTCGCGAGGTTCCACCGGGCGTCCAAGAAGGAGCTGCAGCACAAGCCCCGAGTAACATTCGAAGGCGAAGGCGGGATCGACTCTGGCGGGTTGACCAAGGTCGAATGACTTATATATATTGTGTTATGCCAAGTGGCGATATCATGATTGGTATTAATATATCGCGTAGGACTGGTACTTGCAAGTATCCAAGCAAGCCGCGCATCGCTCCCACGGTCTGTTTCGCCCACTTGGTATGTTAAGAGTGCAACCAAGAAGACTATTGACCTTTTTTCATTATTGAATATATATATATATATATATTGGTAGACAACGGCCTCCTTGAGATCCACCCAGAGTCGGACTCGCCCGAGCACTTGAAACTGTTTCGGTTCCTCGGTACGCATATATACATATATATATATACTGAATGAAATGTTCTAGTGTATATACATACTGTACATACATATATACTGAATAAAATTTTCTACCGGTAGTGCAGTATTATATGGATACATACAGCATATATATATATATATATATATATATATATATACCTGACTTGGTCGACTGACACGGGCAAACAGGCAAGTTCCTGGGAAAAGCCATCTTTGACCGCCAAGTGGTGCGGTTGCCACTGGCGCCTGTGCTGTACAAGCATTTGGTGGGGCTGGCAATCTCATGGGATGATTTCGTCGGTTTGGACCCGCAGTTTTCCAAATCACTCCACTGGATCCAGCACAACGACGTGACCAACGTCTTGTACGAGACCTTCTCCATCACGCGCAGCAACAATATCATAGGTATGTGATATATAAATTCTACTATTTCTTGGATATATATATATACATCCACTGATTGGGATGATTAGTTGACTTGAAAGAAAACGGGCGTAATGTGGACGTGACCGAGGCCAACAAGGCCGAGTACGTCCAGCTCATGGTGCAGTGGCGGACTGAGTTTGCCGTGCGGCCGCAACTGGACGCGCTCTTGCATGGCATGCACATGCTGTTGCCTCCAGCGTCGCTCCATGGCTTTGAATGGGGTACATATATATATATATATATATATATATTTCCCACTCGAGTGACGAGTATTTCTTGAACTTTATGGACAGGGGAGCTGGAGATGCTTTTGAATGGGAATCCAGTGATAGACGTCGACTTGCTCCGGTGCAATGTGCACTTTCAGGGCGGGTACGACGCCACCGCCCAAGTGATTCTGTGGCTGTGGCAGGCGCTGCGGGCGTGGGACAACTCGACGCGCCAGATGTTCCTCCAGTTTGCCACGGGCAGCCCTGCGATGCCGCTCGACGGGTTCGATCCGCCGTTGACCATCACTAAGTCGGACTTGGAGGCCACGGCACTTCCCAGGTCCCACACATGCTTCAACCAACTGGTGCTGCCAGAGTACCAGTCGTTCAGTGTGCTCTCGGCCAAGCTCGTGTTTGCCATGCAAAACACGGAAGGCTTTGAATTGAGCTAAGTAACTGATGCTATGGATTGATCTCAAAAGAGTGTAGGTTAGATCTACAGAGTGTAGGTTGCATGGGCAAAGTATATTGACTTTTAGATGACATGGTTGGCCTTGCCGCACGCAATGAACGCGTCCACGCACTTGTCGACGTCTTCCAGCGAGTGCGCCGCCGACAGCTGGACACGGATACGCGCCTTGCCTTGGGGCACGACCTACATAGACATGTATATGAATGGAGATAACGAAATCTCTCTATCTGGCGACGCACGGGGTAGCTAAAGCCAATCACGTAAATGCCTCTTTGGAGCATGTCGTCGGCCAACTTGGACGCCAGCCGCGCGTCTCCAATCATGACGGCGGCGATCGCGTGGTTTCTACACATGAGTGGATATCGTTGAGAGAATTCAAGGCCATTTGGCAGACGAATTCGAGGACATTTGGCAAGTGGATCCTTGTTCGTAGTACTGAATGTATGGACTAACTACCTGGCACCGGAGACGGTAAAGCCCGCGTCGGCCATGCGGTCGCGGAACCGATGGGTGTTGGCTAGGATCTTGTCGACGTACTCGGAGCTCGAGTTGAGCAGTTCAAACACCTTCAACGACGCACCGACGACCACGGGAGACACCGAGTTGGAGAACAAGTACGGACGCGCCTTTTGACGGAGCATGTCGACCACTTGCTGGCGCCCGGTCGTGTACCCGCCTAACACGTACAAAACCTCGTCACACACAAGAGTATAGGATGATGTACCCACCCGTGCCGCCGCCCAACGCTTTGCCCAGCGTCGAGTTGATGACCTAGTACCATGTAGTGTTCTTAGGGTGTATCTGTCCATGACATCTATCGAGAACGACAGCGTACGTCGATGCGACCTTGCACGCCATGGTACTCGTCGGTGCCGCGGCCAGTCTTGCCGAAGAAGCCGGTGGTATGGCATTCGTCGATAAACACTTGGGCGTCGTACTTGTCGGCCAAGTCGCAGATCTGATCCAGAGGAGCGACGTCCCCGTCCATGCTGAATGCGCCGTCCGTAGCGATCAAACGGGTGCGGCAGTGCTGTGTCGCCTTGAGCTTGGCCTCCAAGTCGGCAACGTCCATGTGCTTGAAGCGGTGGCGCTCGGCCTTGCACAGCCGGATGCCGTCGATGATGGACGCGTGGTTCAGTTCGTCCGTGATGATCGCGTCTTCGTTGTTGAGAATGGCCTCGAACAACCCCGCGTTCGCGTCAAAGCAAGATGGGTACAGGATGGCGTCGTCGGTGCCGTGAAAGTCGGCGATCGCACGCTCCAGCTTCTTGTGGATGTCTTGGGTCCCGCAGATGAAGCGCACGGAGCTCAACCCAAACCCGTGGGTGTCCAACGCCTTCTTGGCAGCCGCCACCACGTCGGGGTGGTTGGACAGCCCGAGGTAGTTGTTGGCGCAAAAGTTGAGCACCGCCTTCTCCGCAACTTTGATCACCGCTCCTTGGGGTGACGTGATCACACGCTCATTCTTGTACGTTCCAGCAGCCTTGATGTCCGAGATCTCGTTGGCCAGGCGGCGGGTCAATGTGTTGGTGGCGCTGCTGAAGCGGCGGAACTGCGTCATGATCCTCGATTGTTAAAGTTTGAAATCCTGGCGTTGTGTGTGGTGGGATTCCATTGTACGTACATTGAGGTACATAATGTACGTGTACGAATATGAATATATCCAATTGTAAGTATGAAAACATTGTACATCGTACGTACGGCTGCTGTGAGTGCCCCCTTGAAGCAGATTATCCGGATGTCTCGTCGCATGAATGTTGAGGTGATCATGCACATCT
Organism: Aphanomyces astaci; assembly: GCF_000520075.1. NCBI lineage: Eukaryota > Oomycota > Saprolegniomycetes > Saprolegniales > Verrucalvaceae > Aphanomyces > Aphanomyces astaci. The sequence continues at coordinate 1,754,120 of NW_009798265.1, read as the reverse complement.
GTGCTGCCAGCAGGCACACATTGCGCCAGTGCCGCGTCGAGATCACGCTCCGTCATGAACGGAGCGCCCTCCCGTCCGTCCTAGAGGCGGTTGATCACATGATAGACAACCAGAGACTCTGTATCTCAAGTATTGGCCTCCACAGGTCATAGCTTGCTGCTGTGTCCAGTCATGGAGCTGACTCGGTAGAGAGGTCAAGCACGGCAAAAATGCATAGGCAACATGGGCAACCAATACTAGTAGTTATCGACACTTGAATGATCAAGTCGGACAGAGGCAACCAACTAACTCTATTTCACTTCGTGTGGGGGGGGTGTTCGTGTTAACAGTTAACCAAAGTTGATGCCTTGGGCCAGCGGCAGGTCCTTGCTGTGGTTGATCGTGCACGTGGATCGACGCATGTACTGCTTCCACGAGTCACTGCCAGACTCGCGTCCGCCGCCCGTCTCCTTTTCGCCGCCGAACGCGCCGCCAATCTCTGCGCCGCTGGGGCCAATATTGACGTTGACAATGCCACAGTCCGACCCGGCGGGGCCCGTCCACTTGAAGATCGCCGCCTGGTTGTTTGTAAACAGGGACGAGCTCAATCCCTGGGGCACGTCGTTGTTCTTCTCAATCGCTTCGTCCAAGTCGGCAAACTTCATCACGTACGTGATCGGCGCAAAGATCTCTGTCTACCCCACACATCCATCACAAACTTCTTATCGACATATCTTATCCATACTTGAACGATGGGAGCGTCGTGTTCAATGGCCACCAACGTCGGTTCGACAAAGTTGCCTGGGCCAGGCAAGACCTTGCCGCCTCGAAGCACCTACATATCCCCCCCGTCAACCATGACAATCGTGCAAAGCAACAACTTGCTCTTCTTACCTTGCCGTGTTGGGCGAGGATAGACTTGATGCCGTTGACGAAGTTGTCCACCGCCGCCTGGTTGTGCAGCGGCCCGCACAACGTGTTGGGGTCCAGAGGGTCGCCGATCGTGATCTGGTCATACGCGGTCACAAGCTTGGCCACAAAGGACTCGTAAATGGCTTCGTGCAGGTAAAGGCGGCGGAGCGTCGTGCAGCGCTGGCCGGCGGTCCCCACGGCCGAAAACAGTGTCGCACGCAGGGCCATGTCCAGGTCGGCGTCGGCATCCACGATCATCGCGTTGTTCCCACCCAGCTCCAAGATGGACTTGCCGAAGCGGGCCGCCACCACTTGGCTCACATGTCGACCTAAGTCAAGCCACCCATTCATGAGCCCACAAATATCATCTCCAAAGTGGGGAATATTGAGATAGATGCCCATTCACTGACCCAAAATATGGGAGTTTGGACAGGAAAAGTATGTTCAATTGTCAACTATATGTGAAACTTGGCCAAGAAATGGAGACTCTGCTAGAAAGTCGACTTACCAACATGGGTGGATCCTGTGAACGAAATCAACTCCATGCGCTTGTCTTGGATCATGGGCTCGCCCACTTCCGCGCCGCTGCGGTCCGCAAGAAGTGTGAGTTCAACTCCTCAACGAGTGATTTACCTGCCGCAGATGACCGAGGCGATGGCGGGGTTGTAGCCGTTGGCGGTGAGGACGTCCGAGACGACCTTGTTGCATGCGATGGCTGTCAAGCAGAGCGAGTCGGAAGGCTTCCATAGCTGGGTGTTGCCGGCGACCAAGCTCAATGCGCCGTTCCAGAACACGACGGCGCAGGGAAAGTTGAAGGCCGTGATGATACCCACGTGACCCTTGAGGGGATTGTAGCGCTCCATCATGAAGTGTCCCGGGCGTTCCGAAGGAATGATCAAGCCTACACGCAGTGGATGACATCACCAACTTTGATAATAGGACTAGCACACGATGGGGAGTACCGTTCAGGCAGCGAGACAGACCCACGGCGAAATCGCAAATGTCCACCGCTTCCTGCACTTCGCCCACGCCTTCGACGGCGATCTTGCCCATTTCCAGCGCAATGAGATGGCCCAACGCCTTTTGCTTGGCGCGCAACGCGTCGCCAATCTGACGGACCACTTCACCTCGAATAGGCGCGGGGACTTCTGCCCAGTCCTTCTTCGCAGCATCCATGCTCTTCACGACGCGCTCGTAGTCGGCCTTGGTGCCCGTGCGAATCTTGGCGATCGGTTCGTTAGTCGCAGGGTTCACCGACGTGAACACGGGGCCGTTACCGAACCACGATCCGTCAAACACACCGTCGTTGGTTTCGCTCAAGCCAAGTTCCTTCAGGAAGGGGTACTTGGAGAAGGTCAATGCGCTTTGGTGGCGGATGCCGCCGAGACGGACGTGTTGAGTCGCGCGGCGTGCTAGCATGTTCGTCGATTGGAATCTGAAGGTTTGAGATGCATGGGTCTTTCCATCGGAGATTCCGGATACGATCTTCCGGATATGGAATCGTGGTTGCAAATACCGGGTGTATCATACGTTACCCGGTAGTAGACACATCTAATACTGACTTTAACTATGGGATTTAAACACCGGGTATTTAATCCCCATATGGCCAGGTTGAAGCCACCCACATGCTTCCGCAACTTCAAGGTAATTTGTCCAAGCCTTGGTTGCGTGCACATCACCACCACCATTTCAGTAGTTAATGTACAGTACTCTACCATTATCATTGGGGCTTTGTACTTCAGTTGCATTAAGCAACAAGAACGCTTTACAAATTTGAAGTCAATTACAGTATGATAGAGAGGTTTTGCAACTCATCTTTAACATTGCCCTTAGCCACAAAGACTACAAACGTTACCAAGTGCAGTTTAGTACATATCCATCGAACAACAGAATGATTGCATAGTGCTAACCCTAGTAAGACGTATCTTTTGAAAGGTTACGATTGGTTGAATTATGACGTCATACTCGCGCCAAATGTAAAGCTCTAGCTTCACCGAAAGGTTGCAGCCGTTTCAAAACCAAGCCAAGTACAACGTATCCGACACCCTGGTGAGGTTCCTACGCCTGGCATTCTGCATTTTGAGGTTCACCTGCTACTACCTCCACCAGCACTAGTACCATGGGATCCCCTCCTTCGCCCCCTGCTCCTACCGCCCCGCCTACCCCCGCGCTCTACCTGAGCCCTGGAGCCACCCTTGTAACTTCTGGTGTGGGAGAAAATGGCTGGGCCACATTGGGTTGCCAGGACGCCCAACACGAGATCTCCCGCATCATCTTTGCATCCTACGGGTTGCCTGATGGAAGTGGGTTGGGAGCTCGCTACGGCTGGTGCTACGCCGGTGGTTCGCAGGGCGTCGTCGAGCGCGCTTGCTTGGGCCAGCAATCGTGCGGCGTCTCCGCCTCCAACGGGTACATCCCCGATTGTGTAGAAGTACAGTGCTTTTGACAATCATTTTATGGTGTAGTGTGTTTGGCGACCCTTGCGTTGGCACCGGGAAGCGCTTGACAATCTCTGCCGAATGCACCCAGAAGCCTAAATACCAGACGTGGGCCACCGCTGGCGACCACGGGTCGGCGTCTGCGTCGTGCGCCAATGGCTACGTCATTGACTCGGACGCTGGCTCGACCTACGGAAAGGGCGACTGCGCCTTCAAGGGCGTTCCGGACGCCATCAACGCGTTGTGCCAGGGAGTGCAAACATGCGTCGTGCCAGCCGAACCGACGTACGTGGCTAGGGAGTATGGAGATGTCAAAGTCTTATCGTTTTGGCTGTAGGATCTTTGGCGCGGACCCGTGCCCTGGCACCGCTCGCTCGTTGAACGTGCAAGTGACTTGCAAGCTAGGCCAGCAAAAGGAGGACCTCACCACCGACATCGTGTTACGATTGGTTGAATTATGACGTCATACTCGCGCCAAATGTAAAGCTCTAGCTTCACCGAAAGGTTGCAGCCGTTTCAAAACCAAGCCAAGTACAACGTATCCGACACCCTGGTGAGGTTCCTACGCCTGGCATTCTGCATTTTGAGGTTCACCTGCTACTACCTCCACCAGCACTAGTACCATGGGATCCCCTCCTTCGCCCCCTGCTCCTACCGCCCCGCCTACCCCCGCGCTCTACCTGAGCCCTGGAGCCACCCTTGTAACTTCTGGTGTGGGAGAAAATGGCTGGGCCACATTGGGTTGCCAGGACGCCCAACACGAGATCTCCCGCATCATCTTTGCATCCTACGGGTTGCCTGATGGAAGTGGGTTGGGAGCTCGCTACGGCTGGTGCTACGCCGGTGGTTCGCAGGGCGTCGTCGAGCGCGCTTGCTTGGGCCAGCAATCGTGCGGCGTCTCCGCCTCCAACGGGTACATCCCCGATTGTGTAGAAGTACAGTGCTTTTGACAATCATTTTATGGTGTAGTGTGTTTGGCGACCCTTGCGTTGGCACCGGGAAGCGCTTGACAATCTCTGCCGAATGCACCCAGAAGCCTAAATACCAGACGTGGGCCACCGCTGGCGACCACGGGTCGGCGTCTGCGTCGTGCGCCAATGGCTACGTCATTGACTCGGACGCTGGCTCGACCTACGGAAAGGGCGACTGCGCCTTCAAGGGCGTTCCGGACGCCATCAACGCGTTGTGCCAGGGAGTGCAAACATGCGTCGTGCCAGCCGAACCGACGTACGTGGCTAGGGAGTATGGAGATGTCAAAGTCTTATCGTTTTGGCTGTAGGATCTTTGGCGCGGACCCGTGCCCTGGCACCGCTCGCTCGTTGAACGTGCAAGTGACTTGCAAGCTAGGCCAGCAAAAGGAGGACCTCACCACCGACATCGTTCCCGCCAAGTGCGCCATCTAAATACGTGGACACGTTGTTGTTGTGCATGCTTTGCATGATGTTAAGTTGTAATGTTACCAAACCATGTCTATTCACTTTGTTCTTTGTTGCGAAGTATTACTACTAGTCCTGGCTTTATTAAAATCATTGATACACACGAGTTGTTTCATATCGACCATCGAAACGAATGCAAGAGCGCAATGCGAACAAAGTTAGTTCGATAATTCGTGATAGCTTCAACAGGTGTTAAGTGGTGGCCTCTTTGAGACTTGGCACGTTCAGCCAAAACCGGATCGGCTACATCTAATTCATTTTGCTGTTCACAGTCAGCTACGGTATCTTCTCATCCTACAGGTACGGGGCCTCAACCGAGTCCGCCACCCAGGCCTCCGCGCCCTCTACATGGAAGCCCGTACCCTTACGGCCAAAGTCGATTGCACCTTCAAGCACCGCACTCGGGACAAATGCCAAGCCGCAGATTTACTATAGAAGGTGACTCCCGATTATCGCTTGGACTTTGCATCCAGTCACCCAGGATAACCGCTGCACTCACACTTCCTCCCCTCACTGTACGACTACCTCGACGAGGATCTCACTCTTGACCCGGGATAAGGCCACGGCCGCGCACAAGCTAGTTTAGTCGCTATAAACTACAAATACACCAACCAACAACAACAGTCAGCTATGGTATTTTCGAGCAATTGCCATCGCATTCATCCAGACTGTGAGCCATATCCTACTCGCGAAGGGACACACTACACCAAAGTTCGAAGTTCTACATCCCCTATTTCAATCCAAGCTTCGTATCCAAAGGTTGCAGCCGTTTCAAGCAGTTCCATCGACACACCTCGGTATTCCTCAAAGCTTCATTTTACATTTTGCGTTCAATCTACTACCTCCACCAGCACTAGTACCATGGGATCCCCTCCTTCGCCCCCTGCTCCTACCGCCCCGCCTACCCCCGCGCTCTACCTGAGCCCTGGAGCCACCCTTGTAACTTCTGGTGTGGGAGAAAATGGCTGGGCCACATTGGGTTGCCAGGACGCCCAACACGAGATCTCCCGCATCATCTTTGCATCCTACGGGTTGCCTGATGGAAGTGGGTTGGGAGCTCGCTACGGCTGGTGCTACGCCGGTGGTTCGCAGGGCGTCGTCGAGCGCGCTTGCTTGGGCCAGCAATCGTGCGGCGTCTCCGCCTCCAACGGGTACATCCCCGATTGTGTAGAAGTACAGTACTTTTGACAATCATTTTATGGTGTAGTGTGTTTGGCGACCCTTGCGTTGGCACCGGGAAGCGCTTGACAATCTCTGCCGAATGCACCCAGAAGCCTAAATACCAGACGTGGGCCACCGCTGGCGACCACGGGTCGGCGTCTGCGTCGTGCGCCAATGGCTACGTCATTGACTCGGACGCTGGCTCGACCTACGGAAAGGGCGACTGCGCCTTCAAGGGCGTTCCGGACGCCATCAACGCGTTGTGCCAGGGAGTGCAAACATGCGTCGTGCCAGCCGAACCGACGTACGTGGCTAGGGAGTATGGAGATGTCAAAGTCTTATCGTTTTGGCTGTAGGATCTTTGGCGCGGACCCGTGCCCTGGCACCGCTCGCTCGTTGAACGTGCAAGTGACTTGCAAGCTAGGCCAGCAAAAGGAGGACCTCACCACCGACATCATTCCCGCCAAGTGCGCCATCTAATTGTCGTGGGTGCAGGCAGCGGTTACATTTTGTCCGCCTACCTGTCACAATCAATAATATTTGTTTTGTATTGGTTCATAAAGTCAACCAATATATTAATAAGCGTCAATTGATACTAGTACTACTAGTACTTCGAAGTAGTAAATAGTAGTAGCACTACTAGTCTCGTACTACTATTTTAATACTGCGTACTGTAGTAGTACGAGACTATTAATAGTGTGACACAATATATTAATATTAAAATATTAATATATTGTGTTAATAATCATGCGTTAAACCTACTGCAGCATTCAAAACGCAAATTTGAATTTCGAAGCGCGGTTTGATGGAAAAGACTGGCGGCGGGTACCAAAGCTTGATGGAAAGTACACGAGAACTATCACCAATTCCCCATGCGGATGCACCAGCATTTCAACTTGAGACTAGCTCCATCACCCTGGGAAGTGCCTCGGAAACCGGTCCGGACGAAGGAATCCCCATGACGGCAGAATGGAGCGACGAATCCCGTGAGCTCAAGCGCGGACGCGACGCAAGTGACGATGCTGTCGTCGGTCAACATGGCGAGGAACAGCCTCGTTCCGCTTGGTATACCCGAAAACTTGAGGAGAAAGTACAGTCCCTCACAAACGACCTTGTGACGGCCAATGGTTCTGAAATTGGCGGCAACGTGATGCAAAGTTCCAGTCTCTCAGGGTTTGCTGCAAAGCGTCGACGAACAGAGGGAGAGAACGCGGCGCTCACTCGCGTCGAGATGCTGCGACGCGAGTTGGAAGCCGAACGACTCCTGGAAGCGCGGTTGCGCCACAAACATGAGATGGAGATGGCCGACAAGGATGCAGAGCTGGAGAAGTTGAAGCGTCGTTTGAAGCTGACGATGACTGAGGAAGAAGAGACCCAGACCAAGCTTCGTCGTGCGACGACTGAAGTCTTCGAACTGCGTCAAGCCCAACAAGCGCTTCGAATCGAACACGACGCAGCGCTGCACGACAAGGACGACGAACTGGAAGAGTTGATGGAGCACCTTCGGGCTATGGAGGAAGCGTCCAAGGCCGCCGCCAACGAGGCGCGCCAGACTATCTCCAGTCTCGAAGACAAGTTGGCGCTCGTGGCAGTGGACACTGCTCCGTCTCCGTTGAAGACTTCGGTACAACCCGCCATTTCACCACGCATATGACGTTATGACGATTGAAACTCACGAACATATGTTGTTATACTGCGTAGGTAGCTCAATCGGAACTCCGCCTATTGCGCGAGCAACTGGCGGAAAAGACCATCCAGGCCACGGTAGGTAGTATGTACCTACCCAAACCTTGTTTTACGATGGAGCTACTGTACCTATTTCTGGTTCTCTGAGTAGAATGCCGTGGAGCAATTGAAGGCGGCGGACGCGACACTCAAGGAAGCCAACGACATTCGCGACCATCGTCGACGGGTCGCCGATCTCGAACACGCTGAAGCCAAGCACCTTGACGAGGTATCATGCCCCCGTTTTGACATGTGAGAGAAAACTAACAATACTTGGGGTGTTAGTTGAGACAACTGCGCCACCAGCTCAAGGGCCACGCCGCGCTGGAAGAAAAGGTCGCGAGTCTGTATCGTGCCCAGGAAGCGTCTGAGCGCCAGCTGCAAGAGGCCTTCTCGATGCGCGTAAGCCCCCCATCTCTCGTTTGGTGTCAGTGTTGTTCTTGACTCGACTTTTTAGGCTTCGTACGACGATTTGGTGGCTGAAAAGAAGCAGTGGCAAGCGACGTTTGAACCCCTCTTCGCCGACCCCAACAGTACGACTCGTGCCGACATTATTACTATTGGTGATTGGTGCGCCTAACTGTAGAGGGCGTTTCGAAAGAGCTGGCGACGGAACGCCCCGCCCAAGCCATTTGTGAACTATTTTCTAGCCAACAGCACGACCTGGAGACCCTCGTAGACGAACGGGTTCGTGATCAAACTACGACCGTCGTCTTCCGTCTAATGTATTGGTATTATGATATAGCATCAACTGGAGAGCCAAGTGAAGGCGCTGCACAGTACCATCGACGCCATGACGAAACGGAATGTGACGCTCGAATCCACGGTCGCGCAATTGGAAGCGGCTGACGCCGATCGAACGGAAAAGGTCTGCGCGTTGTGATATATACATTAGTTGGTAATAACAACACACTAAACACATAGGCGGACGCTGCGTCCCGCACGGCGCTTCGCCTACACAGCACCAACGCCGACTTGATTGCCCTCCTCAAGTCGTTCGAGTCGACTGGGTCGTCCGACGAGCATGTGGCGCTGGTCCAACAACTCGAAACCGCGCTGAAGAATGCCGAAGACACGATCCAGAGCTTGCAATCGACGCAGCAAGCGTTGCCGTCGCCTGCGCTGCTGGCCAAAATCAAACGCCGTGTCGCAGAAGTGGAGGAGGCCCTGGGGCAAGAAAAGGCGGCGTCGCTGCACCTTCGAACGCAGCTCGAGCAAGCGCAAGCCACGGCGTCGCTCGTTGAACGTCGGCTGGCCAAGGGACCCGTCAACCTCGACTCGACCAAGGTGCTGCAGCTGGTACGACACTTACATATATCATTGTTTGTTAAACAACAGCGTTATTACATTGTACAGAACCCGGCTTTGAGCGCGACGAAACAAAAGCTAGAGGTATGGACTTGGTTGACTTGCTTGTTGTCCTTATTATAAAATGGTGAGCTGAGTAGACGGCGGAAATGCTGGAATTGCGCAGAGAAAACGACCGCTTGAAAGAAATCGTGCAGAATTTGAACCCCCAAACGCCCGGCGGTCCCAAGATGCCGCTGCCGACGCCGATGAAAACTAGTGCGTCGTCGTCCCATGACTCGGTCGAGGGGCTGCAAAAGATGAACCAGCGACTCAAGGAAGTGTTCCGCGAACAAATCGCCAAGTACCGCGACGCCGTGTACCAGTGCACGGGGTACAAGGTGGACCTCAAGTACCCCGAGCTGGTCCTCCGCAGCATCTACGCCGAGAACGAGGGCGACGAGGTCAAGTTCCAGTTCAACAACGGCGAGCTGGAGCTGCTGGAGACGCCGTTCGTAGCTGGTCTGGACCAGCGCAACATGGCGTACTTGACCATGTGCAACTCGATCCCGGCCTTTCTCAGTGGCGTCACGCTCGCGTTGTTTGAAAAGCAAACGTACCAAGCCAACTAATAACCAAAGTGCAAAGTACCTTTTTAACTTTTATCTATTTCTTGGCCTTGGTCGCTTCGTACTCTGTGTAATTCCCTTCAAAAAACGTGGCGTGGCCGTCGCCTTCGTACGCCAGAATATGCGTGGCAATGCGATCTAGGAACCACCGGTCGTGCGAAATCACCATCGACACCCCACCAAACTCTGCCAGTGCCATCTCCAACGATCTAGTCATATATTATATTCATTCGATATTATATATATATGTATATATATAATATTGTTACCGCAATGTGTCGACATCAAGGTCGTTGGTCGGTTCATCGAGCAAGATCAGGTTGTGTCCTCCAAGCAACATCTTGGCCAAATGCACGCGGTTGCGTTCGCCGCCACTCAATTTCCCCACCTACAATATATATATATATAGATGAGCAGACATATATATATAAATAGATATACATCGTCGCACATGTTTTTCCTGCATTTGGCCCTTGAGGTTGAACGAGGCAATGTACGCGCGCGTGTTGATGCGGTCTCCGTTGACTTCGACAAACTCGTTGTCCCCAGAGATCTCTTCGTACACGGTGTTGCGGCTCTTGAGCTCCTTGCGGGACTGGGTCACAAACCCCATCTGCACCGTTTGGCCTAACGTACAAATATATATATATCCTCTAAACGTGATGAGATAATTACCCAGGGTGACCGATCCAGCGTCCGCATCCATCTCGCCTGCGATGATGTTGAACAGCGTGCTCTTCCCGGCGCCGTTGGGCCCGACAATCCCCACGATGCTGTTTGGCTCGATCTCAAAGCTCAAGTTTTTGATCAGGCACTTGCCGTCGATGGTCTTGGACAGGTTGGACACCACCAGCACCTTGTTGCCGAGACGCGCGGGCCGAGGAATTACAATCTGCCCCTCCTCTTGTCGATGGAATCCATCTACTTCATGCGAACACGCCAACGTTGAACAACGTTAGGGTGAACTCAGTTTATACCGTCGTTCTTGAGCTCGTCGATCTGGCGCTGCCGGGCCTTGGTGCCCTTCTTGTTGCCCTGATGGGTCTGCACCCACTCCAACTCCATCGCGAGCTGCCGCGAACGCACCGCCTCGCGCTTCTTGTCCATGCTCAGGCGGTTGCGCTTTTGCTCTAAAAAGTACGTGTAATTGCCTTCGTACACGTAGTTGTTGCCGCGCTCGAGCTCCAAAATCCACCCCGCCACGTTGTCCAAAAAGTACCTAATCAGGTATATATCATTTTGGATGTAAAAAGTACCGAATGCGACATGTATATATCATTATTTTGGACAGCCCCGTCTCTCGTTTTCACCACGTACCGATCGTGGGTAATCGACAGCACCGTGCCCTTGTAGCTCTTCAAGTACGTCTCCAGCCACCCCACCGACTCAGCGTCCAAATGGTTGGTCGGCTCATCCAGAAGCAAAATGTCCGGCTTCTCCAGCACAAGACGACACAGCGCCACGCGGCGCCGCTCGCCCCCTACACTAATTGCATGAGACCCCACCAATCACACTAATTACGAGTAACTGAAGCAATATATCACACTAATTCCGTGTGATTCAAGCAATCAATATGAAAGCACCGACCGGAAAGCACAGTCACGTCCGAGTCACCCGGCGGCACGCGCAACGCCGCCATCGCTCGTTCGACTTCGTAAGTCAGGTCTAGACAAGTATGCAGAAGAGTTGGATCGAACATCTAGATGAAGCATTGGGTGGTCTACCCCAGCAATCCAACAGCTCGATCCTTTCTTGCAGCTTGGCTTGCTCGTCGAGAAGTTTGTCGAAGTCGGCGTCTGGTTCGCCCATCGCGGCCGACACCTACGCGGATCATGAGGAACATGGCAAAGAAGCGTCAGGTTTACGTCGTCGAACTGCTTGAGGAGGGCCGTGGACTCTTTGATTCCGTCCATGACGTTCTCAAACACAGTCTTGTTCGGGTCCAATTGCGGTTCCTGCTGCAAGTACCCGATGCGCAGACCTGGCTTGGTCCATCGTTCGCCGTCAAAGTCCTTGTTCACACCCGCAATGACCTTCATCAGCGTCGACTTGCCACTGCCGTTGCTGCCGAGGATCCCAATTTTCGCGCCGTTCAGGAATGCCAGGTTCATGTTTTCAAACAGTTTCTTGCCGTTTGGAAGGCTCACTCCGAGCTCCTTTACGTGCGCGATAAAGTCGCCCGGGATGCCGCCGCCGGCATTGTTTGTCGCGCTCATCATGCGCAGGAATCCAGAGGACGAGATGCCGCCGCCGCGCGGGAGGTGCTGCTTCGGAAGGCGCCACATCGAGATGCTTCGAATGGTGTTGGCCCAAAGCGCTATCAGAAAATTGTGGCAATCTGATTGGTCGATGCATTGACGCTAAGCTTTGATTGGTGCATTCATTTTGCATGGTTTTGATTGGCTAAAACAGTAATTATGAGCAGCCAACAACTCGAAAAGCAACGAGCATCATGCTGCGGTGGGTCAAAGCAAGCGGCAATCGCGGCGCTCTCTGGAAGGCCACGGGTGGCCGAACGTTCAGCTCTACTCGTGATGGCATGTGTCTCCTATGTTCGTCTGTGATCTCATGCGAATGGTAGAAGTGACGCCGAAGACACTGGGCAAGATCATGGCGTCCCAACTGGACGACATCGCCGTCGAGCACACGCGCAACTTCAGCATTGTGGCCCATATCGACCACGGAAAATCCGTAATCCTTCGCCCTTTATGCTGTTCGTGATCAGTTCATGTAGACATTGGCCGATCGGTTGCTCGAACTCAGTGGCAACATCACGTCGAAAGAGCGCGAATCGGCGCAGCATCTCGACAACCTCCAGGTGGAGCGGGAACGCGGCATCACGGTGAAGGCGCAAACAGCTTCCATGCTGTACCACGACAAGAAATCGAACGAGCGGTACCTGTTGAACCTCGTCGACACGCCAGGTACACACCTCCATCGCTCGCTCCCCCTTCATGGTGCTAACCATATCGTAGGACATGTGGACTTTAGCTACGAAGTGAGCCGGTCCCTGAGCGCATGCGAGGGGGTTCTCTTGCTGGTGGACGCGTCCCAGGGCATCCAGTCGCAAACCCTCGCGACGTACCACGCCGCCAAGGACAAGGGGCTTCGGGTGGTGCCCGTGCTCACCAAGATCGATATGCCGCACGCGCAGCCGGACGAATGCATGCTCAGCCTCTCGGCGCTGCTTGGTAGGTTTCCGTGGAAGAAAGCGAAATGTTGATGGGATGTATGTATGCAGATGTGGACCCAGAGTCGGTGCTGCTGACGTCGGCCAAGAGCGGTGTTGGCATTGCCGATGTACGATATATATATATTTCTTTATATATATATGTATATATTTATTTCTTTATATATATATATGTATATATTTATTTCTTTATATATATATATGTATATATTTCTTTATATATATATATATATGTATATATATATCTTTATATATATATCTTTATTTATTTGTGATAGGTGTTGCAAACGGTGGTGGATCTATTGCCGCCGCCAGTGGCCGACCGCCACGCGCCGCTCAAGTGTCTCTTGGTGGACTCATATTATGACGATTACCGAGGCATTGTGTGCCTGGTTAAGGTAGTGGACGGAAAAATATCTCCTGGCGACAAGGTATGACAAATATATTTTATATATTATATAATAATATATTTATATAGGTCGTGAGTGCTGCGACAAAGACCAGCTATGATATCCAGGAAACGGGCGTGCTCTTGCCGCATCGGTCTCCCACACAAGGGTTTGTATTCATATAGATTATCATGGATATATATATATATAATTATATATTATTAGATTGCAAGGGGGCCAAGTGGGGTACATCATTGCAGGTACCTTCGATATATATATATAAATCTATTTAAATAATTCAACTTTTCATGTTTGACGTGATATATATTAGGCATGAAGACCACGACGGAAGCCAAGATTGGCGATACATTTTTCCACCCAAACCAACCCGTGGAGCCGCTGCCTGGCTTCCAAGTATGTACTTTTTTAATCTCCTCCTTTTCTTTATATATATATATATATATTGAAATAGTTTTATTTCTATTAATATTATATATAGGAAGTGCGCAGCATGGTATTTGCGAGCATGTACCCCACGGACGAGTGCAGCTTTGACGACCTGCGCAATGCGATGGGCAAATTGACGCTCAACGACGCGAGTGTGTCGGCCCAGATCGAAAACAGCGGAGCTCTGGGCATGGGGTAATATTATATATATATATATATATAAAGATATAACGGGAACAACGACAGGTACCGGTGTGGGTTTCTGGGGCTGCTGCACATGGAAGTATTCCATCAGCGGCTGTCGGACGAGCAGAACATGCAGGTGCTGGTCACGGCGCCCATGGTGCCGTACACGATCATCGACGCCAAGGGCGGCCGGTCGATTGTCGAGACCCCGGGTGACTTTCCAGAGTCCACCAAGTACTACCAAGTAGAAGAACCTATGGTCGAAGCGTCCATCTTGACACCCACAGACTACCTCGGCACGATTCTCGTGCTTGTGAATGTAAGTATATATATATATATTTTTCTGTGGATATTTAGAAATATATATATCTATTAGGACAAGCGAGGCGTGCAGACCAACATGGTGTACCTGGAGGACAACCGCGTGGCGCTGACGTTTCTCCTCCCGTGGCAGGAAGTGGTCACGGAGTTTTACAACGAGCTCAAGACCATCACGTCGGGCTATGGTAAAAATACGCCCTATAATGGAAATATTTATATATATATATTTTTGATATTTCTTTTTAATTAAAAAATTGTAAGGGATCCTGATCGTTTTTTTCTCTTTTTCTTTATAGTTATACTACTCTGAATTATAATATGTATCGTACGTTGGATATACTTGATAGTCATAAATCACATATTGGTACGTAGCGTCGTTGAACTACCGCGAAGTGGAGCCCCAGCAATCTGACATTGTCAAGGTCGACATCTTGATCAACGGCAAGATCCTCGACGCCCTGTCCTTTGTCTGCCATCGATCCAAGGTACCTACCTACCTACGTACCTATGACCTTTAGCATACCCACCCTGCTGCTTAGGCCACGGCCGCCGGTCGAGCGCTGTGCCTCAAGCTGAAAAACGTGATCGACCGCCAGCAGTATGAAATCTCCATCCAAGCCACGCTCGGTGCCAAGGTAGATGCACTAACTAGTCATCCTCTACTCGTGACAACCTACTAACGAACCATTGGTGGTAGGTATTTGCCAAGGAGCGCATCGCCCCGTTCCGAAAAGACGTGCTGATCAAGAGCGGCAAGGCCGTGGGCGGCGGCGACGTCACGCGCAAGCAGAAGCTGCTCAAGAAGCAGAAGGAGGGCAAGAAGCGCATGAAGACGGTCGGGAACGTCCAGCTGTCGCAGAATGCGTTCTGGTCGGTCATGTCCAAATAATCAAACCAGTGTTCCGAGTAGTACATCCATAATACTACTAGTTATGAATAGTAGTAGTACTAGTGTGCACTATGGGATCGAGTCAAAGTCTTGGAGAATCCACTTGAGGCCGGCGCCGACGTCCGCCACGACCGCGTCGGCGGGATGGTCATCGTGATTGAGTCCTCCTTGGAACATGCCAGTCCGCGTGAGCACCGACTTCCACAGCCCCCCCGCCGCATTCGCGCCCTGTCATCATCATCATGATGCATTAGACCAAGAGTCGTCGAGTTCCCTACTTACCTGGATGTCCGTGTACGGATTGTCGCCGACCATGTAAATGGCGGCCAGGCGCTCGTCCTCGGCAGTCAGTTGATGCCTGAGCAACTTCTCCGCAAACTCGAACGACGTGGGCTCGGGTTTCCCAAACAGCGTTTGGCGTAACTTTGTGCCCGTCGTGCGCATGTACAAGTCCTGCGACACGGTTACATATATATATATATATATATGTATTTAGGTGGAATATATGCGATAGAGTAACGTGAGTTAGTGTACAGTGTACCTCCAAGACGGCACGAAAGGCGCCGGCGCCAAACCGCGGCAAATGATGCTCTCCGACGTATTGAAAGTCGGAGCAGGCCGAGTACAAGTTGACCTTTTCAAGATGTTTTCAAGATGTCGTCGGGATACATGCATGCATGCAGTGGACGTACATGTTGGTCGTTGTCTGCCAACGTGCCGTACTTGCCCTCGTGGGATGTCAGCACGTCCATGATGATTTGAATCTCGCGGCCCCAGTAGATGGGATCCATGAGCACAAACACGGCTCGGAAGTCGTTCGCGTCGAACTTGCCATGATGCGGCACCTACGATATGCCGCACAATCGAACAGTTACAAGCCGCCAACAGTGTGGTGTGGTTGACATGAACCTTTGACACGGAGATGTCGGGGTAGCTGGCGGGGAAATGCGAGTGCAAGTCGGACGCTGTCACAACATTGCGAAAGCCATAGTGTTCCATTACTTCCTACACGATATACGTATATCATCATCATATGACTCTGATTCAAGCATCAACGACAACGGCATGGCGAAGCAAGGAATAGGGAACCAACCCGTGTCTTGTCACAAGACTTGCCCACGGCGAGCACCATGTCGTTTTCGTATGTGGATGCTAGCTCCCGCATGGGTGTGTGCGATAGGCACAGCTGCGTCGACGGGATCTCAAACTTCAAGATATCCGAGAGCTGCTCGGCCTTTTTGACTTCCGTGACGCCTCCTCCGTTGGTCATGATTGCGTACGGCGTTTTGGTATCATGCAGATGCTGCAACACATCCGCGGCTCCAGGGATCGGTGTCTTTCCCCGCAACAGAACGCCATCCACATCAAAGACGACGCCGAACTGCTTCTTCAGTGCCTTGGCCACTCCAAGTCCTCGCCCCATTTTTTATATGCTTCGTTTCGTTCTCCGTGGAATCCAAATAACCGGATAGCTTGTCATGTTATCCGGATGAGAACGGATGAAACCGACAATTCGCTGCCTCTACCACTTCGCAAGAGGACGATGATGCCTGGCTAGTAGATCGGGTTGTCCTGATGACAGACACCCTTCCCATGGATGACGCCTTTCCCATGGAAGAGGAGGTGCATGGTACATACAGTAGGTAAATCATTCAATGACCACCCGATGGATCGATACACATTAGGTACGTGTGAAGGTGTGGCACAAATTTCATACTGGCATGTGGGTTTGCAAATGCATGCTACAAAGTGATGCAGCTGCTATAACGTTACTATTAGCCTTCAATAATCCTTTGGGTTTGCCTGGAACAGTCGTTTCTTTCGTCATGCGCTGTGTGGACACCCCATGATGAATTAACCGCATGCATATATACTGAATATGCAGCAAGCAGGAAAAGCAGACTGTGGTTCCCAACAGTTGCTTTGACCTTGTCGAACACTGTACTGTACAGCAACGTTACGAGGGTTGGTTGGCTGCATCTTCGTTTGACTGTACAGTGTACAGTCTGTACAGTGTACAGTACTCCAATCTATCTCACATAAAGTGTGTGTCCTCAAACTCTCGCGACCACCCGTTTCCACGTTTTACTACTACTAGTACTACTAGTAGTAGTACAGTACACTATGCCGCTAAGCTCTCGAGTTCAACTAAATACTCTTGTATTTGCAACACTCGGAACGATTTGTTGAAATTTGGGCATGGGGCAGCATGTGTCGCCATCACATGTCTCGGGCCACCATACAAACGACAAGTGTAGTCTGGGAATGAGGTAATGGTGCGTGCGTTCGGGCACACATGGTCTGAGACGCGAATGGTCACGAATTCAACGATGACTCCGCTGATGACTGCGACGTCCATCCATGTACGTACACCTATCCGATGGAGCATCGCTCCATCTTCTGCGCAACCAATCATCGCGGGTACGCCGTGACCAACACACAGGCATTGTCTTCGGAATCATTAGAATCGCGGCGCCGGCTGCGATTTCGATGCCATGTGAAAACTATTGACTGTGAACAGAGGTTGCTTAACGTTAGTCGGGTGGACCATGTGTTTTCCCCCATCACGTCCCTGTGGTACGAGTGATTGCCGTTGCACATCTCCAAAACGTGTACACCGTCGCCTTTCTCGGCTTGCCCACTTAGACCAGCGGTGGAGTGCCCTCGTAAGAGGCCACGCTTTGGGATGCCTATCAAGTACCCCCCCCCCGCCTTTCAACCAATTAACGATGTACTAGTAGTACGTTCGCGAACCTTGTCATGTGTACCGGCACACGAATTTGGGTGGATTGGGAGTTGCATAGCTTGTGTCAGTCGAGGTGTCTGACCACAACGGTGGGGTCATCATGCACGACGGCCTACTGGACCATCTAATGAAGAGCTCCCGCCTATGTACCGGGTAGGGTACATTCGTGAGCAAGTGCCCAACTAGGACGGGGTCGGCCATCGTACTTGTGTGCTCCATGTCGTCTGTACACGTGCAAAGGTCGAACGTTTGGTCCGAATCGCCTTCCTAAACTTCTTTCGGGGTTCTGTTCCGTCGTGGCGACTCTAACAAGTGCAATATCGATCCAGCGTGCCATGTCACTTGATGTTTGTATGCCCCTCGTTCAATCCTGCAACCACCAATGGAGTAATGGGCGTCCGGATAAGCCAACGTAGAGAAGCGACAGCCAACGAGGCGCTTCTACAACTGGAGCGAGGTCTACTGTATGCTGGGGGTGATTGGGGTGCTGGCTGCTTCATGGAGGAATGGCCTTTGGCCACGTTCGGACTGCCGCCGTCGCATGGGGGTTGGATATATCTGATCGCCAACATGGCCGACGACGTTGGCGCATCTTATTTGGTCGGTTCCATACAAACCAGGCAGCCAATCAACGTATCCTGGGCCGACGATTAAATAATAGCTTGGGGTTTGTATAGGAAGCCGGTGATTTTTATAGATTTCCGAAGAATGCTACATTTCCGACTGCCAGCTGGCGGTATATGTCTGTCATTTTCCATTTGGCTCGGCAACCCTCACGAGGAAGCTACCCCCGTACAGTATAGCATCTGTTGTGACGTGGAACGAAGGATCGAACACTATGATGAACCGCAACGACTACAACTATTCGCCGTCCCAGATGATGCACCACCACCAGCAGCAGCGAAGCATGTACATGGACAAAGGATCGCACAACAGTGGCGGCCCCAGCGACTTCCACATGATGCCGTCCCACCACAGCACGTCGCACCACACCAACTCCCACCATAGCGCGTTGCCGCCGCACCATCAATCCGCGTCCCATCACTCGTCGCATCACTCGTCCTCGCATCACGCGCCATCCCATGGACATCATGGTGGCGGTGGCGGATTGAGCCACCACGGCGACTTCGATCACGAGCCGTTGGTCTTGAACAACGGACCCCCCCACCACAACTTTTACCAACACATGAACCAACCAATGCTGCATGTATCGACGGACTTTTCCAACGTTCAAGGCATGTCGTCGATGCACAACGGGAGTGACGACATGGACGACAACAAGAGCCTCAACGGTCAGAAGCGGTCGCGAGAGGAGTTGAACCAAAAGGAAAAAAAGCGCATGTTCAAGCTCAACGAAACCATCCACACGCTGAAGAAGGCCTTGGACGATGCCGGTGTGAGCTGCAAGAAAAACAAGCAATCGATCTTGGACAACACGGCGCACTATATCTCGATGCTGCGCAACGACTTGATTATCGCCAAGCAGAAGGCCGAGCACGCCGAGCGCATGTTGCATTCGAACGGCGGCGGACAAAACAAGGGGTATGCTCCATTCGAACGGTACTTTGAGTACTCTAGCACACCGACGTTGATCATGTCGATGGACATCCAAGTCCTTCGAGCGAACAAGGCGTTCCGCGAAGTCACTGGGTACAGCGAAGATGCGCTGAAGAACAAGGAAACGCTTCTCTCGTGCCTAAGTGCCGATATCGGCCGTGCTCGAACGCTTGTGCACAACGCGATTGATTCCCGCAAAACGTTGCGCACCGTGGTGCAAAATGCGATTTCAAACGGCCGCGTTACCAGTAGCTTGTCCTTGACGCTGCTCTTCGACCCCCAAGGGAACCCCGAATGCCTGGAGTGCGTGCTCATTCCCCTCGAAGAAGAACAGCAGCAGTACGACATGCTCAAGGAAGACGTGGCGTTGGACGAAGTCAGCAACCTCGTATGAAAGCACCCTCCCAATAGAACGACAGCTTAGTAGAGTTTTGATATTGCTATACAATATACACCAGTACAATAGTTTTCCTAAACGATGTCCCATGTTGAGTTCCCTCGAGTCCATGGGGCGACGACGGCGGCGGTGGCGAAGAAGTTTGAATTCTCACTCCAATTTTGAATTGACCAATCGCATAGTTTAACGTTAGGTTTAACTCCACATGAGATCGTGTGGTGTAAAATGATGAAAGTTGCGAGTCAGGCTGCTCCCATACATTTTACTCCGGAGTATATTGCTGATTGTGAATGGCTCCCCATAACTTATGATTTGCCAGCGTAATAATAACATTAACGTTACAGTTCGTGTTGGCATCCATCCTGGTGTGCCACATCGCAGTACCCACCCAATCCATTGTGAATCCTTAGGTCCAGTTGTTTACCCAACATGTGTGATGTGCTCAACACACAACGACGTTAATGTGCTCACACCCACGACGTTAAACACGTTTTAGGTGTTTTCGTCTAATAATACCTTGTGCCTCTCCAAGATCGCATTTCGTCCATGGGATCGAATGACGCGAAGTCCACGCTCGCCCCTCTTGAAGTTTCACAAGCCGGTTGGGAACACGACCGCCTCTGGGATCTATGTCAGTCCTTATCTATCATGCAAAGACTGCAATGCGCTCAACTTCATCAACGCCGTACCCCTTGGCATGGGATACAACTTGGTATCGACAGGAAAGCCCCCTGTAGTCCCTGGCAAGCACACCTTCGACATCCAAACAACATTCGCAAGTCTTGAACGAGAAGTCCTCCCCACGTGTGTCGGCTGCGGTCGAACTCTCCATCTCGCAGTCGGGGCATTGGATTTCTCGCCAGTATTGGCGGACCAAGCAACGGCCTTCCAAAAGTCCGGGGTCGCACGACACAACGCTGCGATACAGCTTCAGGTCCGTCGCCCCCATGCATTTGTCACATTACGCTGCTGGTAGTGCGCAGGACGAGGTTTGCTCGCGCGCAAGGAAGCCCTTCGCCGCCGACTGGAAAAAGCCCGTCGAGACGAGTTGGAACGACTCGCGGCCATCGCCATTCAACGACGAATGCGCGGAGTCATCTCGCGGCAGACGACGCGCATTCAGTCCGGCGTTCGCATCATTCATTGGACCCATCCGCTGATCACAAGCATGTTGCTGGACGAAGACAAGCACGACTTGGCCACCAAGACAGCGCTGTTTTGGTTTCACGACGACGACCTCGAGTTGATCTGCTCGGACTACCGCCAATACCTTGATCGATGTGGCCCTCTCATGACGTAACTACTACTAGTACTACTACTAGTATTACTAGAGTAACCTTAGATTGCAGCGCTTTGAGACGAACGTGGTGTGCTTTGTCCACCGAATCAACGACATGGAGCGCCGCATGGCCATCCGAATCCAAGCGAGTTGGCGGTAGTACTACTAGCTATATCCTGTGTGACGCTTGGATAGGGGACTGCAAGCCCGACGAGCAGTGAAGATGCTGAAACGAGCGATGGGAGCCATTGAAGAACGCAGGTTCAACGCGGCTGTGCTGCTACAGCGGACTGTTCGACGGTATGCTGGAGGCAAACTCACACGACGCCACAGTTTCCAGCGACGCAAGGAGAAGATTCGTCAGCGAGCGAAGGCAGACTGCCTGAAACAGCGACGCGCGAATGGGTTGCAACGAGATGTGGATCAAGTCAAGGCCTTGTACCAAAGCTATCGACGGAAGACCGATCGTGTGGCTACATGGGTGGTAAGGTCATTCAACCTCATGACGCGATACTCACTGTATATTCAGGTACCCACCAACGTGCCCCGCAATCCCGTGGAGGTCCAGAGCGATACTCAAGTCTTGGCGGCGTTTGCCAAGTCGTTTGGATCATTCGTATCCTGCGCGGCACAGAAGCACAAGGCAGGGCACACAGAAGCCTTGCGTCAGATTCACAAGTTCAACGACAAGAGCAGGTGCAGCCCGCCCAAGAAGCTTCAGCCCATGATGGTTATCGACACACACAAGACGACGTTCTCATGAAGATGGAGATTGTCTTAGTGCCCTCGTCGCTTTTGACGGGACGCCTACGATCGCGTCATGTAGAATCTGCACGGAATGACTGTAAAGGGAGTAGGAGAATGCGTGTAGCAGGTGTCCTGGCCGCAGTATTATTTTAGTGAAAATCAAATGAATATGCAATTGGGTATGTACTCGCGATATTTTAATAACGGGACATGAATTGTTCCATCTACCCAACTGCGGTAGTACGAGTATTCTGCTTGTTGCCGTCACCGACACTTGCTGTACGGCCCGACGACACGATCTGTCCATGCGATCACTGCTTCTGGGGCTAGCTCTCCTGGCTGGACAGTTCACGCGTGCTTTGGGAGAGCTCGCTGCCGATGACATTGCATTGTCATGCACCCCGTTGTCGAAAAGTCCCGTGGCCCTTCCCGCAAGTGGATTTTGCGGCATCGACATGCTCTTGGGCATGGAGATCAAAGTCTCGCTAGACATCACATCCATCGACAACGTAGACACAAAGTGCTCGCTCAACAGCATTCCGCTCACGAACGTGTCGCTGGTACAAAAAGACTCCAAGTGGAAAGTGCGGCTCGGGTACACGATCCAACTGAGCGACCCCGACTCGGAAGCGGGCGTGACCAAAGTCAAGTGCACCGTCTCCCGGACCAACGAAACTCTCGCGCTCATCACCGAGACGCTCCCCATCGCCATCTTTGCGTACCTCCCCGAGATCGACTCGTTTGTCGCGATTCCTCCCGCGTCGAATGCCGCCGCGACGACCCGCCCGCCGTCCAAGAACAAGACAAATCTGAACCCGTCGATCGTCGCCCTCGGCATCGGGTCCCCCGTGAACTTTATCGTGAGCTCAAAATCCAAGCACGCTGTCTCCGGCACGTGTCTGCTGCAGCCACAGAACCAAGTGCTGTCGCTGTCCGCGTCCACGGGCCAGGTCGTCGTGCGCGCCGGCGACCCATACATCGGGGTCGACGACATGACGTACTCGTGCAACGTGACGGACGTGGCCGGGAACTCGGCGCACTCGGAAGGCCGCGTGTTATCGCATTCGATGGTGCTGGACGGCACGCTCCCCGTGATCGAGAGTGTGTTCATGGCGTTCTCATCGGAAACACCCGCGAAAATAGGCAGCATGGTCACGCTGACGCTCAAAGCTCAAAACTTGACCTCGGGGTACTCTGGCAATTGCTCAGTCAACGGCGTCGGTACGAAACATCAACCATCCCGTCGATTGATATGTGCTTCGTCTGGGGCAAAGCGTTCACACACACTATATGATGCGTAGGCCCGTTGGAACTCGCAGAACAGACCGAGGACAAGAAGGGGCTGTACCTGGTGCAGTACCACGTTGGCTCGGGCGACCACGACGTGGGCATCAACCAGACGCTGCCCGTCGAATGCAAGCTCGTGAACGCAGCCAAGAACGCGTTCATGTACTCGACGGCCGTGCCGCTGAGCTTCGCCATCGACGCCAACCTCCCCGAGATTGTCAGCACGAAGCTCTTGTTCTCGTCCGACGACCCTGCCCAGGAAGAGAGTGTGATTGAGATCCAGATCATGTCGTCGCATGAAACCCTCCCGCTCGCCGTGCACAAAGAGACTTGTTCGATTAACAATGTGTCGGTGGTACGTTTACATACCTAGTAGATGGGGGTATTTGTGATACTATTATTGTCGAAATGCATGGGAGGTTGACACACTTGTTTTAGTAACGTTATTCATATATATATATATACTATATTTTATTATTATTATGCATATTTGTCTCATATGGAGTATTATATATATATATATATATATATATAGAATTAGTATAAATATTATTTTTTCAGTGGAATCGAAGACAAAGTAAAAGTAACTGAAAGGTGTGGGATTTTTTTATGTTATTTTTATTTTATTATAAAATATTAGGCACGGAGCTTTACGCGATCGGGCGTGGACACGTACTTGCTGACGTATGTCGTGGGCAAAGGCCAAGCCATGTGGAAGCCAGGGAAGCTGCCGATCTACTGCGTGCTCCAAGATCAAGGCGGCAACACTGTGGTACGATTGTTATTGTGATATATATATATATATTTATGTTCTTGTAGGTCGTGACTGGCTTTACAGATGATAACACGCTATTTGCGCGCGAGATGAAGCCCCACGAGTTCGACCCGACCAAGGACTTTGGCGGGTACCTCCCAGACAAGATGGTGTTTTTATCGTTTGTGATTGTGGCGGTGGCCAGCCACACGATCAGCTACGCCTGTCCATTCGTGGGGCTGCCCCGGATCACAGGGTACCTCGCTACGGGTATTATTACCGGACCGTTCGTGCTCAAGTTGATCACCACCGACGAAATCGGCCAAATGCGGTAGAATCCCGTTGTAATATGGTGGTTGAGGTAGTGATTGTGTGTTTATGGGATACAGGTTTGTGGACGAGGTGGCGCTGGCGTACATTGGGCTGGCGGCGGGAGCCAAGCTGCACTGGGTCGAGATGCGGCGCAAGATCAAGAGCATTCTGGCTGTGACACTGTGGCTGACCCTGTTCGAGTACGTGATTGGCACGCTCACGATCATCGTGCTGGCAAACTACTTGGTGTTCCTGCAAGCCACGACTACGATGGAGTGCTATGCGATTGCGATGCTCGCAGGGTGCATGATGATTGCGCGGTCGCCGTCGTCGGCGCTGGCCGTGATCGAGGAGACGGGGTCGCAGGGCCACTTTACCACGTTCATCTTTAGCGTGACCGTGCTCTGCGACATCGTTGTGATCATCCTCTTCAACGTCAACAACATGATCACTGAGTCGTTTCTGAGCGACAAGAGCATCAGCTTCCACAACGTGATGGAGCTCGTGGCGCAGATGGCCATCTCGGTCGCGGTGGGCGTCTTGTCGGGCAAGTTCATGTCGTACATCATCCTGTGGCGCACGCCGCGCATCCGCCGCCGCAGTCGACTCCACAAGCTGCTGCAGCTGTCCAAGCAGGTGGTGATCCTCATGTTTGGCTTCAGCTTGTTCGTGCTGGGCCATCTCTGCCACCCGTGGCTTGAGTCGCTCATGTGCTGTATGGTGGCTGGCGCGACCCTGTACAACTGGAACCACGGATCCAACCGCGAGGAGCTCAACCTGCTGCTCAAGTCGATGGCGGACTTTGTCTACGTGGGGTTCTTCACGCTCACGGGCGCGTCGTTGGAGCTGGATATGCTGCTCAAGGCCATGGCCGTGTCTGTGCTGCTGTGCCTCACGCGTATCTTTGCCATCTTCCTCGGCAGTTATATTGGCGGAGCGCTCGCGCACGAACCTCAAGTGCACAACCGAGTGTCGTGGATGGCCTACATCACCCAGGCCGGCGTGACGCTGGGGCTAGCCAAGAAGATCCAGCTGCTGTACCCGGGGTGGGGCAGCTACTTTGCCACGATGATCGTGTCCGTGGTGATCTGCAACCAGCTGATTGGGCCGCCGCTGCTCCGCCTCGTGCTGCGGTACGTCGGCGACTGCCGCGAAAAGGAAAACGGCAAAGTCGACGGGCTGCGGGCGCTAATCCTGGGCGACGACGAGCGGCTCGTGGTGGTCAACTCGGCCAAGCGGCGGATGAAAAACTGCGGGTGGGAGCCGTTCAGTTTCTGCATGAATATGCAGGACGCGCAGGACCCGGGCGAGATGAACGTGCAGGTCCGCGAGGCCATGAAGGAGCACGAGCCCATGGACGTGGTGGTGGTCATGATGAGCTCGGACGTGCTCAACTACCGCGTGATCCGCAACGTGGCCCAAGTGTGCACCAAGCTCAAGCGCGTCAAGATCCTCCGCATCGTCGTCAATGTCGTGGGGGACGGCGGCGACGAGGACTGGGCCACGCGGTTTGCCAACATGCCGTTCCACGAGGAGCATGGCGACGCCATCGACGTGGTGGTCGTGGATCGGAACGAAGCGACGGACATGCTAATCGAGCTGGCGGCGTGCGGCAAGCTGATCAACCAGAAGGAAGTGCTGTCGCCCCGGGCCGACGACTCGGACGCGACCGAAGAAACCAGCGTGATCAAAGTGAGTCTCTCGAGCAAGATGAAGCAGATGCTGTGGGTGTAGCCAGTGTAGCCATGAGGTTCAAAGTCGATAAGGACGTTTGTAGCATTGTAATACAGCCACACACACTGTCTATTAGATAGGGGATGATGGTTGGCGGTGGGTGCTGGTTGAGAGAGGTTGCTTTACATGGGCATTTAAGTGGGAATGGACTAATCGAGTGCAAAGTTCAGTTGGAAGGGAGAGGACGATGCCTAGGTTTTCCACACGAGGACAGACACGCCGGATGCGACGCTGAAGTACACGTACGTCTTGATCTCGTGGGTCACGTAGGCGCCAAACGACAGACCCACGACGCAGTTCCACCCGCGTCCGTACTCTTTCTCCATGTTCCTGCGAACGAATTCGGCAATGGTGGAAAAAGTCTTGCCCGACTAGGACGAAGTATGGATACCGATGCATTGGACGGGGATGGGGGAGGTACATACCGCCACTTGGAGCTGGAACGCATCCTTGGCCGTGGCGACCACCTTCTCGAGCATCACGTCGGTCATGTCTTCCGCGAAGACCACGGTCTTGTAGAACTTGTCGTTCGACTTCGCCATCCGCGTTGACGCTGTTGAATGGAGAAACGTCCCTTCGTGAAAAAGATTGCAGTGGATGGAGCCGTCTGGATTGGTCAATTATTAGCCAATCAAAACCGGCCTTTTATTTGTTGTCGTTTGAATTGCTTCGAATTTCATGCTTAATTCACCAATCACAACGAAGTTTCTACAAACTTGCATGGTTCTATTAAATTCGCCTGACAGCGTCGAGCGAGGGGCTGGTGGTCTACTTGGTGCGCGTGATCACCAGTTGTGCTAACTTCACCAACCCATCGCGAGCGGGCGACGGAGTGAACTGCAGTGCCGCTTGACATGCCAGCTCGGCTTGTGCGATGGCCAGGTCCTTGGACTTTTGCAGTCCGACGCTCTTTTCCACGAGGTCGGCGGCGAGGTCGATGTCTCCTTCCAACGAAAAGTTACGCGCCACCAGTTCTTTCAACACAGGGAACTCTTCTTGAGCCAAGAGCACGGGGGCGGTGGCCAAGCCCTGACAGCATCATCAGGACACGTCTATCATCAAATGTAGTATGTACCGCTCTGAGGTCCGCCAACATGGGCTTGCCGGTGTTCTGCCCGCTGTAGTCCAACACATCGTCAATCAGCTACTCGACCAACACGTGATGAATCATCGCCACAAGGAACGATTAGTATGTAGTGACGAGAGCTACCTGAAACGCCAGCCCCAAGTGTCGGCCATACGCAAAGCCAAGTTCGCACACTCGGTCCGAGTGGTCTCCCAGCACCAGCGACGCCTTGCAGCTGTTGGCCATGAGGGAGCCGGTTTTGTAGTAGTTCTTCCGCAGGTAGTACTCGAACGGAGAGATGGTCCCGCCCTTGTCGGCGTGGCGCATCTGCATCACTTCACCTTTGACCAAGTGCTCGATGGCCGTGGACATCAATTCCACAGCCTAGATAATACAAGTCCTGTTCAAACTGGACGACGATGATAGTCTCTTAGAACGGCTAAGTACCTCCAAGCTGCGCAACCGAGCCAGGCAGATGGAGGACCGAGCGAGGAGAAAGTCGCCTAAGGAGTTGACATCAGCATACACACAACAGGTTGGCATCTCTCCATGCAGAATGAGGCGACGTACCCGCCAGAATGGACAGCTTTGACCCGAACACCTTGTTGACAGACTGCATGCCTCGTCGGGTGTCGGCCTCGTCGATGACGTCGTCGTGCAGCAAACTCGCCGTGTGGATCATTTCCCTGCGTATCGCAATGGTTAATCAAGGCGGGACTCTCGACATCATCGACCGTACGTGATTTCCGCCAAGCGCTGCTGGGATGCGGCAATGTACTCGGGGGACTTGGGAAAGGTCGACTGGTCCGCGACTCGGTCGGCTTCTGCAGCTTGCGACACGAGCAGGATCATCGTGGGTCGAATCTTTTTGCCGCCGTCGTTGTCAAAAAAGTACCTGGTAGAGAATCAGTGAGATTCTCGAACGAGTGAGATATGGGCTACAGAACAAACGCACTTGGCCACAGCTTCCAGCACGGGGTGGTCCGACCCCAAGATCATCTTGATGTTGGCCGACACAGACACGATGCTGTCCTTGACGAGCGCGAACGGGTCGACGGTCACCGGGTCTGAAATGTGTCGAGTGGAACGAGCACCGTGGATGAGGGGCCTGCAGATGATTCACAGTAGTTAGAGATGCTTTGTGCAACAATTGACAGGTCGCACAGGTCATAGCTGTCGGCGAGGTTGAACGACCGCGTGCGCAAGGCGGCAGTGAAGCCTGGCGACGGATCCAAGATCGACATGGTCGGCTCGTCCTAACACACGTTGAGTTTGCACTACACGTGCCAAGCACTCAGCTTACCACGGCACCAGCACCGAGCCACAGGTTCGTGTTGCCTTCGATGTTGACGCTATGTTGCAATGTCCCGACCACGTGCTTCATGGCAGACGTGTGCAGGCTGCTGAATGCGCGTACGGACGACCCTACGTGGGCATCAGTGAAGCCACAAGCAAGCAGCATCACGAGGCCATACCGGTGCGGAGGAAGCGCTGCATCATGCAAGTGGTCAACGGCGCGCGGCGAGGTGGTAACAATGAACGGCACCGAAGACTTGGTGTGTCGGCGATGATTGTCCGTTATTGGGCCACATCACAGTGATTTTCGGCCGTTCGAAGCTGTTGACTAACCAAAAATTGAAGTAATTTGTACCGACGTAGTAATAATCAAAATCGTACCTTACCTTGTTTGCGCAACGACCATAGCTCGTTCATTGATGGAAGGCTGGAGGTGTTCTGTTTCATTCGTCGTTGTGTGTATTAGCCGAATGATTCATCAATAACGTGTGACCTAGCCAAAGCGGACTTGCGCACCCGCACGATGGAAGGTACGGCAGAAGAAGTTTCGAACGGCCACGAAATCACTGGCGGAAATGAAATGATTATTTGGCGCAATAAAATGCAACATTGGAGTCGTTTGCTTGACACATCCGGATAAATGAACCAATCAACGACGACTCTCGGAAAATCCCATTATGAGCGGTGGGTCCAGCAAAGTAATGCCGACGCCGACGCGGATGGACATCTTATGGCCGGAAAAACCTGCGACTTCTTCCGATGCAGACCATCAGAGCTACATCATCGGATGGCGGCTGGAAGATCGTCTCATTTGTGTGGCCTCGGTGCTTCCAGTCTCCAAGTGCGTCGCCAGCAAACTCCAGCGTACTACCCTTCATTCGAAATGCCACATGTGACGTCAATGACTTAGAGGAGGTGGACGCCCTGTCAAAACGCTTTAGCGCCACGTCCAAGGAATACTCGCCGCCCTTGACCGTCCTCGGTACGATCTCACCTGCCCAAGTCTCGACCACAGCCAACATGCCACCTGGTGTATCTCGGCACCCCCTCTGGCTCGACATGACCTGGCACCGCGACCATCGCCGCCCGGCCGTTCGTCAAGTGCAGGAACACGGCAAGCCGGTCGTCGTGACCACATGCCACATCGTGTTGTACGACGCCACGTTCTCGAAACATCAGCGGTACCGCCACTTGACCATTCGAAAGCGCCAGCGGGAGTCCACCACTGGCGCCGAAGGGGACTGCACGCCCCTGCAGACCGCCATCTTCCACGTAAGCTCCATCTCATGCACGTATCCTCACGAGTCCTTAGCTGAACCACGCGTTTGAAATCGAGCAATGCCTGGTGGGCTACACCCGACGAGACCCCCCCTCGTGTACGTACGACACTACACCCCTGACAACTCAGTGTAGCTCGTATTAGATATGCTATCGAAAGTGCAATCCATGCTCAGCTGGTCGCTGGCGTTCGCGTTCGCGTTGTGTCGGCCCGTGTGCCACGTGTTGTCGTGGCTGCTCACTGCGCACTTTCCGGCCAAGATGCCGCTATATGGAGGCCACCAAGTGAAGGTAGTGCTTTTATCTTAATTATATATATATATTATCTTGTGCCATTTTATATATATATATATATATTATCGCTGCGCGTTTGAATATTACCTGTGTCGTAGTCGTTGTCGTTGTTCCTGCGACTGCTCAATCGACGCGTGGCCATGATCGCTAGCATTTCCGAGAAATATGTGAAATTCAACCGCGAGTACTATTCAGACACACCGTTCCACGTGTTAGGTATGTACCCCCAAAATATATGAACATAATATAAATCTATTTTTGTTTTGGATGATACATATATATGAATTCGATTGACAAAAAATAATATTTTTAGGAAATATTAATCCTTCAACAAATATATTTATTTATTTTCTGTCCATATTGTATGCATCTTCAAATATCCCAACATGATATATTCTTTCGTAGAGAGTGGGTACGCCGAGTTTATGAGCGACTTGGCGCTGTTCGGACTCGACCTCGTGGGCGGGTACACGTACCGCGCCGTGGTGCCGACTGCAATTGCGTACTTTCAACAGTCCGTCGTATCTCGTCTTGCTACTTAATACTAGGAAGAAATCCCCCACATGATAATATTTCGTGTTGATATGTAGATCGAGTCATTCGCATTTCCGAACGCTCAAAGCCCAAGTCACTTGGCTCGTGGATGCCCCCGCGGGGTTCAAAGTATGACACTTTTCTCGTGTATTATTTGTAGTAAACTTGCCTAGATCAACGTGGCGCTGGCGTCCAGCTTGACCAAGGGCATCCACTTGATGGTCGACGTGGCTCAGTACGCCATCGACGGGCTGTCTCCGTATGTCGGCATCATGCTTTGGGTAGTACTTATGAGTAGTTCGTTGTGCTGTTGACGTCACGTCCAAGTATGTACATAGGTGGCGAGTGCCGCGAGTGTGCTGGGGCTGTCGGTGCAGTTGGGGCTGCTCTACGACTTCGTCGAGTTTGTCACCATGCAAACGTACTACTTGTACCTGTACTTTTCCAAACTGCATCGTGTTCAGGTACGTAGGTACTACTAATGTACCTATCTATCCTTGGACAGTAATGGTGGAGGCATGACGTTATCACGGGGAGTAGTTTGACTTGCTGTCGTCGTTGTGGCGGCTGTTTCTGGGCAAGAAGAAGAACTTGCTGCGCAACCGCGTCGATTCGTGCGAGTATGACGTTACCCAGGTCGGATGATTCCATCACGTCATTCTTGGTTCTTTCGAAGCTTTGTCATCGTAATGTTGAACATATATGTCTGTAGATGCTGGTCGGTACGTTGCTGTTCACGATCGTGTTCTTTGTCGTGGCCACCAATTCCGTATACTACTTGTACTTTTGCCTCGTTCGGTGCATTGTGTTGGGCATTCAGGTACGTACTGTATGTAGGTAGTACTCATTCGGTACCAAAGTACCTAATTTGTTGTCAGACGACCCTGTGGTGTGCGATCGTGTTTTCGCAAATGATTCCGCTGTACTCCATTGCCCTGTGGGTTCAAGACCAGTTCCAGTTCCCTGCTGACGTGTACTTGCGCCCCGTGCGCCTTCCCAACGCGCTCTCCATCGCGTTTCCCAACGTCCATCAGTCCAAGTGCTTTGTCGACGACGACTTTCCTCCCACCGACAACCACGATGCATCTCCCTCGACGACGGCCATCCCCACGGCATACTTTACCTTGCATCCTGTCGCCCTCTCCTTTGGATCCCTCTTTACTCGGTTCGGTCTTTTTTGTGTGGATGGGAGTTTGTGGTTTACATGCTGCCGTGTAGGGTCTCCGAGTATGGGAGTGCGTTGGCCAAGCACTATACTGTGGGCAAGTTCCTGCGTTGCTTTCTGCTAGGAGAGTACATTCCCGCCCTTCCTTTCGAAGCCACTCCCATGCGCATGGACGAGTCCACGTCCATGTCTGCCATGACGTCCGCCCAGTTGATTGACGCGTTGCGCGCTTGCCGCTGGGAGTAAACTCCAGGAAACCCATAATATGAAAATGCTGTTTTGACCAATTTTATCCGAATATCCGGATACGGATTATTTGCCGCAATAATAATGTTGCGCTCGTCGACGCGCCACTTGGGATGGCGGCGCCGATGGTTTGGGTCGATGGGTGAACGAGGAAGGTTCTTGCTGTCCTCGGACCAGCAGAATGTCTTGGATGAGCAGCGCATGGCCACATCTAGGAAGATCGCGATCATCGAGGGAGAGCCGGGCACAGGAAAGAGCGTGTGTGCCGCGTCGTTTCTCCTGGATGCTGGCAATTTGCTGGTTCCAACGCTGGTGTTTGCACCTCCGTCCGAGTCGTCTTCTTCGTCTATTCCGATGCTTCGCCATGTGCAGGACCAAGTGCCATTGGGCTACCTAGATGCGCATCCCCACTTGCAAGTCCAATCCTTCGCGCAATGGTGCCAGACGTACAACGACGACGTCGGCATCGCCTCCACTCAGGTACGACAGGTCCTCCATGAATACATTTCCCATATGAAACCCACGTAGAAGATCATGAACTACTCGGAAACGAGCGCGTTCGTCATGCAGCACCTGGACGCGATTCCGTACCCGCCGCTTCGATCGACGTACAAGTCTCCTCCGATGCTCCATGGCGCCATCAAGGACCTCCTGACGTTCTTCCGACACCTCGAACGCCATGGCATTTCCCCCCAAGAGTACTCTTATTTCGTTCGTGGCCTAGACCCCAATGCCTACACCATGTCGCCCGACGTCTTTGCCGACTTTGCCGCCAAGCAGACCGACTTGAGCGCATCTTATGAGTCCTATCGAGCACTGCTACTTCAGCACAACGTGAACACGTGGCACGGATCCATCTTGGACACCCTCGGCCACGTCGCGGAGCATCTGTTCTACCTCCATGCGGCGGCAACCTCGTTCGACCGCGTCCTCGTGGACGACCTGCACGCGATGACACCCGCGATGATCAAGGTACGAGAAATACATCTTCTTACTACTAGTTAGTTCATGCTTGCTTTGAGGGATAGTAACTTCGATCTGTTTTCCAAAACCTACTAGTTAGTTTACAATTTGCATCTTGGCATGTAGGTGCTCAGTCGTGTGGTTCTGGCTTCGGCCAAGCAGCGCTGCGTCGCGTTCACACGTCCCAGTGCCAACACTGTCACACTCCAACAGTAACATGTCACTATTGACGTCCCCGTAGTAACTAGCACATGCGTTTCTGTGCGTAGATGTATGGAGGCAACCGATAGTAGTAGTACTTCCCCACGAATACCACTAGCATGGAGCCATACCAAGCTCACGGCAAACGTCCAGTGTGCGCCGTCCATTGTACAAGCTGCGCTGGCCATCCGTTCCTCGCCTTCCGGACCGATTTCCCCTCCCAACTCTAGTATTACAACCCATAGCTTTACGTCCATCTGCGACGAAGTGCAATTCATTGCAGACCACGTGGCCTCTATCGATCCCACCGAGGTTTGTAATGTGCTGCTCTCTTGACTTCAGAGTTCTCGTCCTTTAGAATGTACACATATGAAGGATGGTCAAGTTTATGAGCATGCTGATCATGATGGGTAGACGGTGGCTGTTGTATGTGCAGACCGCACAGACGTGCCGGTGATTCTGGCGGCGCTGCGCAGCCGAGGCCTCCCGGACGTCCACTCGTTCGAGCCCGGGAACATGTTCGAGCACGCAGCCGTCCAGAGCGCCCACGCACTTCTCCAAGCTCTCGCAAACCCGTCCACATCGTCCAAGTACATTTTCCGCCTGCTTCAGACTTCTCCGTGGCCTGTCCTTCCCACGACACTGGCTGCTCTCATGGAATGTCAGCGCAAACGGTAGCCATTTATTTGTTTACGCTGCATGCTAGCCATATGATTGTAGCCACGTACCGCTCTTCGATGTGCTCGTGCAAGCAGCATCAGCAGCCGACCCTTCTTCCTCTCTGCCCTTCGCCCTGGATGCCGCCAGTACGGCCGCCGTGCAGTCCTTTGTAACTGTGTTTTCGCACTTGCAGGAGCAATCGATGACGTCGACCTGCCTCGAGCTCCTGCACACGTTCTTCTCCAAGACGGGTAGCTACTACTACTACTACTCCTCGGCCACTCCCATCTTGACGTAGGCCAACATGTATCTCACAAAGAGCAATCAATCGTGTAGGCCAGTTGGACTCGCTCCTGTCGCCGTCCTCGGAGGATGACGCAGCGGCGTCGCAAGCGCTAGCCGCGTACTTTCAAGTCGTCGGCGATGCCCAGCGCACGGCCAAATCCGAGCACGTGCCGTTTGTGGCTCCGTATCTGCAGCTGCTTTGGGAGAACGGTCGCATGCTGATGCCCAAGGAGGACGACGTTGAGGCAGGTCGGGTGCTCGTGCTGTCGATCAGGACGGCGGAGGCGCGCCACTTTTCCGTACGAGGCGACTACGTCCACAAAACGATCATTCTCAGCACTTAGGCCGACACGGTCGTGTTTGCCGGCATGACGGACAAGGCGTTTCCAGGCCGAAAACCGCGCGAGTCGAGCCTCATTTCGACGCTGCCGACGGCGCTGGTCGAGTCAAGTTGGACACATGCGACATCGTCTGTGACAAAGCGGAAGGAGTTCTTGGACACGTGCAAAGAGCGCCTGAGTCACTTGATGCTGTGCGCCAAGACGAGGATTGTGTTTACTGCATCAGGGGACACTCCCAGTCGGTAGTTGTTTCATCTATTTCATTTATTTCATTCATAAATAATACTGTAGCATTGTGGCCCCGTTGTGGCAATCTCCGACTTTGCATCCTGCCGCCTCCTCGTCGAAAACCATCCACAAGGACGACCCGAAGCATGGAATGTACCCGTTGGAGCACATTTCGTTCTCCCAGTTGGACGAGTACATGCGATGTCCGCACCGATACTACCTGTCTCGCGTGCTCAAGATCGAGCCGTCCAACGCCCCAGGCCTGGTGTACGGGCGAAGTCTTCATGAGGGTATTGCAGCGTGGAGTCTGGCTGCACCATCTCCACATGCCATCGAGGTACAAACGTCAAGAGTGTTGGCGTGAGTCTAGATCGTTGGTAGACTGCGATGACCGCACTCACGTCAACCTGGGAATCGGGGTGCTTTCGATCCAAGGACGAAGAGGAGCTGCTGATGACACAAGCCACAGACACCCTGCTGTCGTTTATCGCGTTTGAAACATCAAGTCCTCGGGGTCACATTCGCGCGGTCGAGTTGCCCTTTGACGTTGATCTTCCCGAAGCCAACGTTCGTCTCAAAGGCAAGACGTTGTCCCTCGTTCTCATGTCCATGCAGAGTATGTGACATTGGATGCATGCCGTAGGAGTGTGGGATCGCCTCGAAACATCCCACGATGACGGTGGCACGTACGTGGTCGAGTTCAAGTCCAACCTGAGCGACGGACCCCGCAACAACCAAACGCTAGCCGAATCGAGTTTGCAACTTCAGTTGTACATGCTAGCGTATGCGCGTGTGTATGGGGTGCCGCCGAGAGGAGGAGCGCTTCGGTCGCTCGAGACGTCCCACGGGCTCAACGACGAAGGAATCGTCTTGTACGATCCGATGGACGACGAACGCATCCTTCAAGTGGTCGTAGACACCGTGCAGAAGATTCGCAGACGTGAATTCGACGCCGTGCCATCGTTCATGGGCTGCGCGTACTGTCCCTTTGCCGACATCTGCCCTTCCAAATTGTGAACAGGTTTTTTGCGGTGTTATCTATTTGGAACTTAATAGATGAACCTAATCCGGATAATACATTAACCGGCACCGCGACAGCACCAGACATATTCGCTCCTTCGGCCATTACCATGTTCAAGCGCTTCTCTGTGGACGAGCATGTGTCCAACATCAGCAAAGTGAAGACGTCCGTGCAGCGGAAGATCTGCCAGCGCATTAGCGAGCAATACCCGTTGCTGGAAGAAAACGACGGGGAGTTGATGGAACTCTTGTTGCCGAAGAAGTCGCCGCTCCTCGTCGCGAAATGCTCGGGGACGGAGCACCTGCAACTTGTGTGCGCAGAAGACGGAACTCCTCTCTTCTTCAACATGCGAGATGGGCCATTCTTGCCCACGCTGAAGTTGTTGCACAAATTGCCTACATTGATGAAGGTGATCCGTGCCGACAAGGGTGCCATTCCGTACGTGTTGTCTGGTGCCAACATCATGGCGCCAGGGTTGACGTCCAAGGGCGGCGACCTCCCCGAAGTAATCGAAGAAGGCGAGCCCGTCGCCATCATGGCAGAAGGCAAGGAGCTGGCGATGGCCGTCGGCATCATGCAAATGTCCACCGCCAACATGTACATACATCCCACCCCATATTCTTCCACCTTGTCTCGATCTCATGCGTGTGTCTTGTAGCAAGAGCATCAACAAGGGCGTTGCCGTCGAATTGGGCCATTTTCTCGGCGACGATTTGTGGCTTTTGCACAAAATCGAATAAGTTCAACATGTCATTTTAGATTTTTACGATTATATTTCTTTAAAAAACGACGATTCGCTATGCAGCGTGAGCCCGTCCAAGAACCCGAGACTTATGTTTGGCAGGCTTTCAGACCGCGGTCGACCTGACGGCTCATCTTGTTCGTCGTCTTCGGAGATGACGTTGGCAGAAGACGCGGCGGCTGCTGCTGCTGCCGCCGCCCGTCGATTCCAGTCGAAGTTGCGTGTGTCCACAGCTCGGACAGGCTGCACTTCGATGCCGCCACCCATGAGCGAATGTTCCACGGCCATGCGTGGTGGCGCGGGAGGCGGTGGTCCCAAGTCTTGACCTTCGTTGCCGAGAAGGGAGTCCTGGGGAGCCAGAGCGAGGGATTGCGGAGGTGGTGGCAGGCCTAACGAGGTCGGCACGTACGTAGCAGGGTTCGGCTGCATCATGTGGCCTTGAAAGTGCATCGGGTGGGGGTTTATTCCCATGAGGTGGTTGGGCATATATGTGTTGGGCATCGTGGGCATCCCTGGAGGATATTGCTGTGGCATAAGGGTCGGCAACGAGTTCAACTGCATGGCGGGATAGGAGAACCCTGACATGGTGTTTGAAGGCACAGCCGGGGGAGTTGGAACGCGTCCACCGCCTTGCCGAGGAGTTGAGCGCTGTATCTTGATTCGGAAGCTGCCCGGTTCTGCCCGTGCCGTGAGCGTTCCGTTGTTGCTGTTGCTTGCGCTGTTCCCGGAATTCTCCGCTGACAACGGCGGCGGCTGCACGAACGGCAAGTCGATGTCTGAAACCTTCCTCTTTCGAGTGGCCCCGTGAAAGTCCAGACCGATCGATGATGCATCTGCGCCGAGGAACGAAGGT
Source organism: Aphanomyces astaci (assembly GCF_000520075.1). Lineage (NCBI taxonomy): Eukaryota > Oomycota > Saprolegniomycetes > Saprolegniales > Verrucalvaceae > Aphanomyces > Aphanomyces astaci. Next base: position 1,717,145 of record NW_009798265.1, on the reverse strand, counting down.
GATAGCGGAATCGCCCCGCCAGAAGAAGCCGCCGTGGCGGTGTCCATCTCTCTCCCTGTCTGGCGAACTGAAGTTTATTCTGTCGAAAGCTGCATATCCGGATGGGGTGGTATCCGGATGAATCAAACAAATGACATGCACTTTCTATTTAGGTAACTAGATGACAAATTCGGTGAACAATACTGGAGTTCAAACATCGGTCGCCCTGGCAGCTGCGACGACGCGTCGGACCTTGTCAGCGATGTCCTTGTACATGTCCTTGGATTGAGGCAACGGGGGGAAACGGTGGCCTTGGTCGTGGGTGTACACGTGACGGGAAGATGCCGAGAAGTACTCGACTTGGGCTTTGCCATCTTCGTACATGAAGTCTTTTTCGCCCAGGACGTGGAAGGACGGGAAGTTGAGCAACGGCTTGCCGGTGGTTGGGGACTCTTTGATGGCCGGCATGCCATCTTGCGGCCACATTCCACAGACCAAGATAATGGCCTTGAAAGGAACCCAGTGCTTCTGCAAGTAGTGCGCCGTCAAGAGGGTGGCCATCATTGCGCCTTGAGAGAACCCGATGATCGCATCGAACGGTCCTTGCGCTGTGATTTCCCGTTTCAGGAACTCTAACGACCGCTCCCACCCAGGATAAACTGCGTTCGTGTGGTGGTTGGCATCCCACCATTCAAAGTACGGCTCGTCGTCGCCGAAAAGGTTCAGAATATCTTCCTCAGGAGGCCCCGAGGCCGGAAATGGTGCGTCCAACTCGACGAAATCAGCGGCGGGTCCAAATGCCTGCACGAAGCCGGAGACTTGAAGCGAGACCACGGTTCCGTTGGTACGACCTCCGTGACTACATCAAGTACATTTGCATGAGATCAATGGACGTGCATGGAAGATGGTTCGCACAGGCATAGGATACGAAGCCTTTGCTGCAAGCAACTAGTCGACATGAAGGCGGGTGGTGGCACGATTGCAAGTGAATTGCACCTTGATGTCATACATGGTCAAGCGACGTGTGCGATTTGCGATTTATCCGGACGTTGCAGTTTATCCGTACATGTAAGCAACGCCATAAATTGCTGTTCATCTGGCACGAAATACTCGGAGCACAGTACTACTTAGTACAGTAGTATTACGTGGCGCATCGACAAATGCGTGTCACTATACCCGCATTAGACCGTCGTTAACGCGCAGATGCTTCGAAGCTTGTCCACAATCTCGTTGTACAAGGGGCGGGAGGTAGACGGCGGAGGGAACCGATGGCCGTCCGAGTGCACATGAACTTGGCGACCCAAGGGCGAATAAGCTTCCACAAGGTCTTGGCTGAGGTCGAAAATGTCGTCCTTCGCGCCCAGGATGTGGATCGAAGGGATCTTCAAGTCGTACTTGGTGGTTCCAGGCTCCACCAGAAGGTGCTGCGGCATGCCATCGCGCGGGCACAGGCCGCAGACCAGCACAACCGCCTTGAACGGAATCTTCTGGTTCTTGGCTTGGTAATGCGCTGTCAGCAGGGTCGCGACGGAAGCGCCTTGGGAAAACCCCAGCACAATATCGTAAGGCCCTTGGGTGTTCACGACGTTTTGGAGGTAAGCCAGGGACTCTCCCCAGCCAGGATAGTTGACTTTCGTTCGCTCAAACGCTTCCCACCACTCAAAGTACGGTCCTTCTTCCCCGAAAAAGTCGATGATGCCTTGTTCGGGACGACCCGAGGCAGGAAATGGGGCATCGACCACCACGAAGTCTGCTGTGTTGCCGAATGCTTGGCGAAAACCCGCCACTTGCATCGAAATAATGTCCGAATTGGTCCGGCTTCCATGACTACACATCATCCAAATAACATTCACGGCGAGACCACGACATATTGCACTTACAGACACAGGATACGCAGCTTCGACATCTTGGACGCAGATGATGCTGCCAGCCTCCGCCGCCCGAATTTGAAATGCCACCTTCAAGTTGCCATAATATCCGGATACCCTCTGATGTCTTTCCGGATAGCAAATGTGTGTACTGTATGTAGTATGTGCATCGAAAGGACTGCCTTTTACCATTAATTAGTATGTATTACTCGTTAATCACTTGGCGAAGAAAGTGGGCCATGGCCACATACATGGGCTTGTGCTTTGGCAGTGCTGGAAATCGGTGGCCATCCGGATGAACATGCAAACTGCGATGTGATGGAGTGAAAATGTCATGCAGTTGGTGGCCCAAGGGTAGCATTGGATCTTGCTCCCCCAAGATGTGGAGCGACGGAATGTCCAATAGGGGTCGAGTGTCGTCAGGCAGGCCGTCTCTTGGCACCAAGCCACATACCAGCACCACGGCCTTGAACGGAAAGGAACCCTGGTGCTTCTGGTAGTGCGCTGTGAGCAATGTGGTGAGGGCAGCCCCTTGCGAGAAGCCCAGGACTACATCAAACGGCCCCAACTCGTCGATTTGACGCTGGACATACGCGACGGACTGCTCCCATCCATGGTACTCTGTTTTCTGGGTGTCTGGGTTCTTCACTGCATCCCACCACTCGTAGTACGGACCCTTTTCGCCAAAGAACTTGCGGATGTCCTCTTGCGCCGGACCTGACGCTGGGAACGGCGCATTCACTGACACGAATTCGGCCTTCGTGGGACCAAACGCTTGGCGAAACCCCGCGATTTGGAGAGAGATGACACCGGTGCTCGTGCGCCAGCCATGTCTACTTGCATGGTCAAAGTGCAAAGCTCATACATCTGTGCTTCACGTACAAGCAGAGAACTCGCAGTTTCCGCACTACCGGTAGGTTGCTCATGGTGGCGCCCGTCGAAGTTTCAATATCGGTTTATCCGGATACGGATAATAATTGAGGCAACAGTCAAAATTGAGTTTCAGTTTTAACGATTTTGAGAACATACGTGGCACAACGTGGTGACGATTTCGTCGTACAGGGCATGATGGTTCTTCACACTGGGGAACTTGTGGCCCTCTGCGTGGACAAAGTAGCGCCGAGTGGCCTTGTCGTATACGTGGACGAGGTACTTGCCAGTGTGGAAGAACGGGTCGGCTTCCCCCAACACGATCATTGCTGGCACCTTGAGTTCACCCCTTGGAGTCTTTCCTGTTGTCGACAGCCCCAGGTTCAACGATGGGGCTACTCCATCCAGTGGAGGACTCACAACCCCCACGCACACGACGGCTTTGAATGGAAATGGCGTGTGGTCGGCTTGAAAGTGCGCTGCAAGGAGCGTCGCCATCATACCGCCTTGGCAAAAGCCCAGCACAATGTTGTACGGCTTGTGGGTGTTGAGGTGGCGCAGCAAGTAAGCGACAGAGTGCTCCCAACCGACATATCGGGTACCTGTGTTGTCATCGCCTTCTACTGGATCCCCTCGAAACCACTCGAAGAATGGCGCGGACGAACCAAACTTGGCCTCGATAGCGTCTTCCATTGGCCCGTTCGCCGGAAACGGGCCGTTCACGTAGAAAAACTCGGCTCCGTCGCCAAAGCTTTCACGAAACCCCCGCACTTGGTGGTGCATCACCGTAACGTTTGTGCGGAAGCCGTGTCTACAAGTCGCATGAGTTCACGACCTGGAAACCTCAATGTCTCACAAGCAAAGCACGCGCAGCTTGGTCGGTAAGGCGCATATCCTCTCTCTCACTGTCGATAAAAAGGACGAGCATTCCGGATATGTACCCGGATATGATTCGTACAGTACTTCAAATTTGAACTTCCTGCATACGGTACAAATGTTGGGTAAAGACACGTGGCACGATGTGGTGACGTTTGTATCATCGCACAGAGCGGTTGGAGAAAGTGTGGGGATGACTCGGCTGTTGTGACTTGACTGCTTCCATGAAGACACTTGAACATGATTGCTTCGCCTACACAATCAGTCGTAACATAGCTCACTCGTTGGCAGTCCACACTTCGAAAGTTATATGGAGCACATTAACATTCCCATGATGCTGCCACCAATTACTATGGGAATTGAGGTAAGTAGCACGAGAGCAAAACCTTTCTACTACCATTAGTATACAGTACAGGAGAGAGGTTTTGCACTAGAGTTTTCCTAGATTTCAGCGCGTATCTATCAATAATGCTTCGAGCCCAAAACGGCGTCTTTTGTGATCCCAATACTTTACTCACCTTGAATACAGGCAAGTACAAGGTTAGATGTACCGGTATGTACACATCGTTTACTGGTAACGACAGACTCTAGCTCTCACACTTGCATAAGAGTACAGTATAGATTAGGACCCACAACAAAATTACATCTAACATTACCATAATGCGAGCGATCCAACACGATGGATGGTTCATATCTCGATATTGGAAGCTTCGACCATATTCTTGATTCATCACAACATTTGCCATTCGTCGTCCACGTTGTGATTGCATTCTGGACAGTCCTCATCGTGCCAAGCATCGCTTTCCACCGATTTGCCCTCGTCGGCAGCACCAGAATGGTCGGACTCTGTCTCGTAAATGTCGGCCTGATTGTTCACACCAATGACGGTACTCTTGGGACTAAGAGGTTCGTGCGTTTTGATGGCAAGAGACTGCAGGAGCTTCTTTTCAAACTGGTCCAGTACCCCCATCCACTTTGCATCATGGAGGGCCAGCTGTTCGACTAGTTGATTGGTTTGATCATTGGAAAACTCGTCCAGCTGCCTTTGGAATTCGTCCACCGAGACATGTTCGACAGGAGGCTGAACTTGGACCCAAGAAGGCAGGAGGGCTGGCTGCTGGGGAGGCGATCCCAAGCATAGCAAGTCTTCCGTCGGGGTTTGAGCCTGCGCCTTCACGTCGTCGTCCGCGTTGGCGAGGACATTGTCCAACCGGTCGTGGAGGGATTGCATGTCAGTGTGAACTTGGTGCGTCAAGTGTTCCATTTGGCGCTGGAGGCGATACGCAGACGACTCGTGCATACGCGCAGCAGCTTCCCAGGCGGAAGCGTACAGGTCGTGATAGGACTATTTCAAAGCGGGAGGTTTAGAGTGCTTCGTTGACTATACGTATAGGAATAATACCTTGATCCAAGGCGATGGCTGTTTGCGGTAGTGGTGGAGGCTTGGCGAGTCGGCGTCGGTGGAAGTGTCCCACTCATCCAATAGGGGAGCTGTAAACGAATCTATCCACTTCAAGTTGCGCCGTTCGTTGTTTCCCAAGTGTGTGGTAGCCATGATTTGCCAAAATGAAACAATCGAAAGCGTTTCGACATCGTCGTGAACGGTCGTGTGGTCTGAAGGCAGCAGTTTCAAGGAAACACATTCGTAATTTATATGCTCATGTCAAAAGTCATCACTCGGTTACGTCAGTTACAGTTTATCCATCATTCCATTAGCATGTCGTCAATGCTTCGAGGGGTGTGACCATATCGGCTGTAGTTTACTCCATTGAAGTGCTGGCTATGTGTCCCCCGGCTACTGTTTAAGGGGGCCACTTCGTAGAAGGCAGCTCGATCTCGTGGACTCGACATTGCCGACACGATTAAATAGTACGATGTCGTTGTCATTGCCGACTCATTATCTACGTAACGTTGATGAAACTCCATCCGAAACGCTTCAAGGGCGTTAACTGCGCCGCACCGACATCCTCCATCCCCAATGGTACGTACACCTTGAACATGGAACTACTGTGTTTTGAGGTTCTCATGACATGGTAGAGGTCGCCGTCGTCGTCCCCCCAACGATCGCGAGACCACCCCAGTGCGTGGTTGGCACGAGTGCAAGAGCGCCACCCCAGTATCACACACGCCCAGTTACTGCGGCAGTTGAGAGGCTCATACCACGGCAGCCAAGTCCCGTGGGATCAGTTAGCCCTAGGTTTGTCCATTTGTCATTCTTTGCCGTAAACTCTGCATCGTTCCATAGCATTGGCGTACATTGAGCCCCAGTCCCAACTACACGATCCCCTCGATGCGTCCATGAAGGTACTCGAAACAAATCATGCTGTTTGCTTGCCTGACTTAGTTCACCCAGGCCTTTTGGATGCGATTCATGGAAGACGACGACCATGTCAACGTCGACGCCGCCCTGACCTCCATTTGGTACGAATTACCAGGCAAATGAGGGAGGCTGATGGAGGGGACATGTACTATCTATTCATGTAGGCCCAAAGGCAGCGGCGCGACGATGACAAAGACGCGACCTCCCCCTTTGCACACCACGAGGGACTCGGAACCAACGAGCCACAATGCCGACGACGGAGAACGGGTGGGCTGCTATTTCTTCTTGTGGTGTTGGGCTTGGTTATATTAAAATTTGCTTCTAGTCACGCCATGATATCGTGCATGCGCTGGGGGCTTATGGCGTCGCTGCCTTGGAGGTACACCATCGCTTTGAACTACGAATGGTTATCCGTGATATTCCAAGGACTCGCTTCGACACACGGCTCGCATCCGCATCCCAGACCTGTTTGATCGGGTGGTGGACAGTGCTCCACACTGGGACGTACGTGAGCAGCATATGATCGTTCATGAGTAGTCGTCATGACTCTGCGGTAGATGGGGGCCGAAGCGTTTTACGAGTTTTGCCAGCCATTCTGCGACCCAACCGCGCCAGACATGGTGCGCACCCGGCAGTTCCTCGTGGCCGTACGTTCGATTTGTCGTATTAGTTGTAAAAGTGCGATATATTGCAGATGCAACTGCCATGGGGGGCGTTGGATCCGGCGGTTCAGAGACTTCGCGACGCCTTGCAGCACCTTTCTGCGGACGAATTGGAAACCCAATGCGCCATGTTTGACATGGAAGACGACGGGTGGATTCTCCTCAGCGGTGCGCGTTTCTATCGACTTCGCCCCTGCAAGGCCTTTTCAGACACACTTATCCTGCGTTGACCAGAATGCGTGTCGGTGCTGCACGCGTTGCCGAACGTGGCGCTGACGCAGCTCGAGATTGAAGCAGGCGTGCGCCAATTGTCGCAGGTCGGAATGATCTATCGTATAGTGGGCCCATTCCGACGTGGAGTTGTATACGTAGCCCGACCTTCGCGTGGCATACAAGGACGTGTGTGCTGTGTTGGGAAGTGCTTCTACCGAGGGGTACCAACATACCATATTGTATTGCCTGGCAAATCCCTCATTTCAAGAACATCCCATAGCTACGACAGTCGATGGCAAACCCTGCGGCATCAGCTGTGCCACGACGACGCGGCCAAGGGCCAAGTGGTTTTTCACCAACTGGAGCGCATATTTAGCAAACTGTCGACCCATCCAAGTCGGTAGGCGTCCCTTCTTATCGTACAGCAAACCATGTCTCATAATGCGTTCAAGGTGTTTGGTCACGGCGTCGGACCTGCAGAGAGTTCTGGGCACGTTGCTCACGCCCTCGGACCTTCAATGGATCCACCGTGTGCTTGCGAAATCGGTATAATGAGGGGTGTCATATTGGAGTCTCTCATTGGATGTTGTTGATATTCAGGATGGCCACGTGGACGGTCACGATCTGTTGACGCGGCTGTTTCCTGCATCGTTCCTTGCATCTTCGACAGGAACGTTCCTAGAACGTTCGCAGCACGCCCCGGTCTATCCGTTCCGATCGTCGACCCCCCGCTGTCGCCTTGAATCGACGCCCTACGACGGCACGTACACTGCCGCAAAGCGCGCGCACTCGACATCGCCCAGTCGATCACATCCATCCAAATTAATCAGCCCCCATGTGACGGTACCAGGCAAGTTGCTGTGTAAGTTTCCTGATCATCCAGTCCAGCGTTCCACGAAACTCCAACCGCATCGACACCCAAGTCCCCACAGTCCTTCCAAAACCACCCCACAAGACGATGCCGTGTTGCAGCAACTTCGAGAAATCATTCAATACCGACAAGTACGTTAGGTGTGCACACTATGTTACTTGTGACGTTATCCCTGTGTCTCAGATCGATTTGTTGACGTTGAGTGACGTGAGCGACGCCGCGGGCCTCGTGCCTCTTGACAATGCGACAGCGGTAACATGTCATGGCCTGTGTGATTCGAAGAGATGCTTTATCCTATCAAGTAGGTGTTGTGGAGGGAGCTCGAAGCGCTTGAATTGATCACGTTTGTGCAACTGCAGAGGGCGCTTCGACGTTTTGCCACGTACATGTGATCACGTCATCGAAACCTGATTCTGATTCCGTCGTCGCAGGGGCAAACACAACCGGTTGAACCTCAAGAGTATATTGGACGGTCTCTTTGATTGGTCGCGACTGCGCAACGTCACGACGCATTCGATAGGTACATACATACATCTATATCCATATTCATATAGTAAGGCAAAGAGGGATCTAATGAGAGATCGAATATGGACAGAGGACATGGCCGAGACGTTCGCGCGATTTACTACCTCCCGCCGGGGGTACCTGCGGTGGCACCCCGACTTTCAACGGGCACTCGGGGAGGTAGTGCAATTATATTCCCCACCAAACAAAACGACCTTTAAATCGACTTAGATGTTTCCCGTGGACTGGATGCCGTGGGAGCACCAAGTGATGTGCCACCGCTTCGGAGTGACCATGCACCATGAAATGTGGATCGACGTCGGCGCGTTCGTCCGGCACTTGGCGGGGGTGCCGCAGGACCTATGGCCTCTGGTCGTGGCACACTGCGACTTTCAAGAGATGGACCCGACCCACAAGGGGTACGTCGACCGAGCCGACCTCAAGCGGTTCCTCCAACGGGTGCTGCAGCGGACCCCCACGCCCCATCAAGTATGATCTTGTCGAGCCGATGTGTGACCGTGGAGATTGATGACCAGTGCAAGCAACTCACATGCTGCTACTAGGTGGGCCAAGTGTGGCAAGTGTTTTTGCAGGGCGACCCCACCGCCACCGTACGACGATTTTGATTACTAGGTGAAAGTCATCTACCAACTACTCGTCTTGGGTAGGTGATCAAGAAGCAGCATGTCACGGCGGCACTCAAGCGCGGCCTCCTGCGCCCACCACCACCAGCTGCACGAGTGTGACTGTACTAATGCATTGGGTTGTGCATACACTAGTACTACTATATACTACTTACAAGCCTTCTCCAACCAGAAGGCCCCAGTAAGAAACGACACGTGGCAAAGCTCCACAGGACAAACAGAGCCATCTTGGCAAAACCTCGAGTAGCGTTAAGTAGGCTACACTAACACGGAGTTACTTGGCAATCCAGGCTTTGACATCGCGGACGTGGTTGAGGACGGCCGACTCGCTCGTGCCCCCAGGGACGTTCTTGCGCTCGACGCTGGCTTCATAATTCCAAATGTCCATCACATCTGGCTCGAATTCAGGATGCAGCGACTGCAACTCTGCCAGCGTCAGGTCGCTCAATGGTTTGTTGGCGTCTTCCGCCAGTCGCACCGCCGCGCCTACCAGCATATTCATATCCAACCAATATGCCTCCATGAACTGTACCTGCCACATGATGGGTTTCACGAAACGGAACCCCGCGACGCACCAAGTACTCGGCCAAGTCCGTCGCCAGCATCTCCGTGACCAAGAACCCGCGCATCTTGGCGGCGTTGGGCGTCAAAGTCGCCAGCACGCCCGCGGCGATCTGAATGCAGTCGACCATCGTGTCAACCACGTAAAACAGCGCGGTCTTGTCTTCTTGCAAATCCTTGTTGTACGATCGAGGCAGTCCTGTCCATCCATCAACCTTGTTAGTTCAAACTCAAAGTGTCTTCAACGACTACGTAGGTAGTAGTACTAGCTAATACCTTTGAGAGTGATCATGAGGCCATTGAGACGACCGATGACCGCGCCAGACTTGCCCCGGAGCAGCTCGAGGGCGTCGGGGTTCTTCTTCTGCGGCATCAAGCTAGCCGCCATCCAGAGTGGGTGCACTCGTTAGTTAGCATCTGCTGTATGTGTGTAGCCAGCTAGTTACCTGCTGCCTGTGCTGTACGCGTCCGCCATGGTGACGAATTTCTAATGCCAGCAGCATGAGATGGTTGAGATGATACCACGGCAAAGAGATAGACATACCAACGTGTTGTAAATGATCAGATCTTCCGCCAGTTGCGAGAAGTGAATCATGGTCATCGACGCCCAGAACAAGAATTCAACTATAAAGTCGCGATCCCCCACCGCGTCCTGCCAGAGTCCTCCTTCAGACATGTGCTTGAGAGGGCAGCAATGAATGGTACCAGACTGTTGGGGGAAATGCGCCCAAAGTTCAACTCCTTCGCAATCAGAGCGCGGTCAATCCCAAACGAGTTGCCTACGACATGCGATCCCGTCACTCACACACAAGCGACATGAGGTGGGGAATGTGTATCTACCTGCCAACGCCCCGCTCCCCAACGGCAACACATCGACGCGCTTGACCAAGTCCTCGAGACGTTCGGCGTCCCGCTGCAATGCCGCCACGTGGGACATTACCCAGTGGGCAAAGCGAATGGGCTGCGCAGGTTGAAGGTGCGTAAAGCCAGGCATGAGCAGGGAGATGTTACTTTCCGCCAACTGGGCCGCGACGCCGATTAGCTCCTTGAGCTGATGGGATAGTCCTGTAATTGCGTCCTTTAAGTAGATGCGCATGTCGGTCGCCACTTGATCGTTGCGGCTTCGACCGGTGTGGAGTTTGCCGCCGGCACTTCCGATCAACTCCGTGAGGCGGCGTTCGTTCGCCGTGTGGATGTCTTCGTCGCCCGCGACGATGACAAACGTTCCATTCTCCCATTCTGCAAAGACGCTGTTCAATCCGTCTTGGATGACAACGTTCTCTTCGACAGTGATCACGTTCGCGGCTCGCAACGCCGACGCATACGCCTTGCTCCCGCGGATGTCCGCCGCCCACATGCGCTTGTCGACACTTAAGCTCTCGTTGAACTTGTTCATCACAGGGTCCAGCTCCCCACTGAATCGTCCGCCCCAGAGTTTCTTGCCGCCGCCAGTCGCCATATCTTGTCGCTAAAGATCGCAATTTGGAAAATGACGCAATATTGCGCCATGGACATTCTGGCACCCACCGCAAGATACTTTCGCGGAACTCGTATCCGTATCCGGATAAATTACCGAGCGTTTATTGGTCAGTTTGTCATTGTGGCAACCTGCAACCACAACTATTTAGCGAAATCTCCCAAATATTGGGGTTTTGTTGTCATTATTTTGGCAAATCCGTTGATGTTGTGATATTTTAGCGCGAACTGGTACTGTGCTTCAACGCGGCTTTGACCTTGAGCAGCCGATTCAGCTCCGAGAGCGACTGCAGGGAGTCTGCGACGAAGTTAAGGCCATGAAGGAAGAGTTTGGGGTGGACAGACAGACCTTGCTCTAAGGCGGAGTTGTTCCCTTGAGGCTCCAACGTGGACAACAGGGCCACCACAGGATGCTCCACTGCGACAGATCGACCACCATGGGATGGAACCGGCGGCGGTGGAGCTACCTTCGCACTGCTTCGCTTCTTACTTCCCTTGTCATCAACTCTGTGCATGTGTGTTTAACACGATCAATATATCACTGTGAAGGACATACTTTTTATGCAGGAGATGTCGAAGCTCACTGATCTACGGATTAAGGTCAGGTGATGTAGACAGCAGTCGCTTTCGCACGGAGAGCATGCCAGTCTCGCGCTTCTTCATGTCCGGTGCATTGTTCCTCGGGGCCTCAGCATCATGCGTTGTGGCAGGTCGTAGAGCTCCCTACATCGTCATTGAATACTTGTCAGTAAATAATCAATTCCTTCCCCTTAGCACTGTTTTGTCTTGCCTGGGATCGGCTGGACTTGACGCAACTTCGCAAGACTTGGTCGATACGATGTTGGGGCGGGGCCACCAGCTCCACAACGCCCTCTACGTCCCCATTGTCTTCGGGGCCCTTAGCTCCACCCACGACCAAGTACTCGAGCACTTCGATGCGCTACTCGCCATCATCATAATGTCAATCCTTCCATCATGCCCCCGTCCAATCCAACCTCACGGAGCGACTGGTTCTCCAAGTTGAGGGTCCGGTTTTCCATCCGCACGGTACTAACTTCCGACGTCACGAAGTCCACTTCGCTTCGCAGTTGCCGCTCGTTCTAATTCCCCATACGCATATTGATTGCATCATGCTTCTGAAATACAACTGAGATATCCAACCACCTGATACATGGTTTTGATCAGCTCGACATTGTCAATCACGTTCTGCTTGAGTCGTTTGGTGCCGGCAGAGCTCACGACCACGGAGGTGACCGCCGCGGGTGGAGACGCTTGAACCGATGGGGTCGCTGGGTTGTTGCTGGGGCTTGGACTTGCCAGTGAGCTAGCTGGCCTAGTGTGGGCCATCACGGGTTTCATAACAGGGGGAACTTCGTCCGCGGAAGGGGTAACATCTGCCAACAACGAGATTGCACCAGTAGCTTCCACGTTGTCGTTCTGGTCGCCAAGTTGCCCCAGGTGCAAAATCACTTGTTGCGCCTATATATATAACATAGTAATGAGATACTACTGTAGACAATGTTTTGCTGCTTTGTGATCTATCACATATATTTATTTATACCTGGGCCAGCTGGGCTTTTAACGTCGCCACTTCGTCCCTTAGTTTCTGGATCAGCTGAGCTTTCGGGTCTTCGTTCTTGACTGGTTTGTTCGAGATGGACTAACCATATCGCATTAGCAACAAGGGACATTATGGGTACATACTTGCGCCTTGGCTGCGTACACGAGCGTACTCAAGTTTTCATCGACGTACGCATCGCTGGGCGACAGACATGCGATCATGAGTGTGATGCTGTTGCCGCCAAGACTACACAAACGACGGTATATATACTGTATATATATATATATAGCATGATGGCCACGATGAACATTGTCATCTTGTACCTGTGCTTAAGCAGCGCAGTCAATTTCGAGTCTCGGTACGGTACATGGACACCTTTATTTGTAGCCGACCCGTCGTCGCTGCTGCTGAGCGTTTGAATCACCTGACGCAGCACAAACAGCGACTTGTTGATCCCAATTGATTCTTGCAACGTTACTCCTAGTAGTAAGTAGTCAATTATTAATAGTGTTTCCACTTCAGTTCATTTACGCATTTAAGTGAATAATATATTGTCGATTTGATACAAATTTAGGGAGGCTGACGGAACCGATCCACAATCGATCTGATTGGTTGAATTTCATTGAGAAGGTTTTGGTTGGCTAATAATTTTGAGCTCATCTGAAGTAGCCAATCAAATCGATTTAAATTCCAACGAGAAACCACACCACAACACGAAATTTCACTCGAAAGCACAATAGTATTCATAATACAATCTTCGTACCCGTAGCCCCCGTCTTGACCACCCGTTCCGAGCCCGCCAAGTCCACTAACATATGACACGATATGGGGTGAACATGACGAATGTTTTTTTAATATCTACTAGGAGTAGTTAGTACCAAGGGACAGTTTGGCTTTGGTCACGTCGTCGGGGTTAGTTGGGTCCACGCTTTCCACGTACAGCGTGTAGATGCAGTGGGATCTCGAAGACGCCGCGTTCAAGTTGTGCGTAGCCATGATCTTTTGCTTGACGCCGTCTTGGAACCGTCCGAGCATCTAATACATGTTGACAAGGTGCGTCATATGATTCCGTACCTCGTCGGCCGAGCTACACGCAGCCACGACGAGGTTCTCGACGTAAAACTCCTGGGTGGACGCCCACCGCAGCCGCAGGGGCTTCGTTCGCTGAGATGTGGAGAAATTGAGGAGGTCCAAGATCTGCAGGCCATGTTACAGGTACAGGTGGGTGTGAGATGACGAAATAGTATATTACGATAGTTTTAAGTACCTGTTCGTTATAAATTTGGACAAACGAGCACTTGACGCTGTACTCTCGCTTCTACATAAGGTATCTCCATGTAAACTGAGCCAAATATATTATTTTGCAAATGGAACTATTTATATGCCTACCTTGTCCAGCGTAGCGGCGGCTATGGCGTCGAATAAACCCAAGATCACTCGCGGTACAATCTAAACCAAACATGTGACGATGTTTGCATGAGAGTATGCTGTCGTACTCCTAGCCTCGTCGAACACACGTCGATGTTGGGCTTGGCTTGGACGCGATCGGGACTGTATCGCATGGGGTTCTTCTACTTTTCAAGGTCACCACAACAACGCATGAACGATGAGAGTCTGTCACCTCGTATTCGTAGCCTTCCATGGTAAATGTCTTGCCAGACCCTGTTTGGCCGTATGCAAAGATGGTGGCGTGGAATCTACGATAGGATTGGACATGGATGTGTGGACCCAGCGTACCCATCCAAGACACTAAGGAGCATGGACGAAATGCCCCCGCCTTGGAAGATCTCGTATTGAGACGCCGACGCGGCAAACACTTGGTCAAACGCAAACGATTTGGATGAGTCGGACGCGACTCGAACGGTCTTTGCGGCAGCGTCGGCCACCAACGCCCCCGTCGCGTGTCCTTTTTCAGACGGCAATGGTGGCCGCACGCGCACCACGACCCGGATCTACATCCACCAAGTCATTCTCAACGCAAACAGGCAAGATATGACGAATGTGAAGCAACTCAGTGTCACTCCAAGAGCAATGTCATACAACTTGCCTTGCTCATGTGTGCTGCCGGCGTACTTTTGTCAGACAGTTACATAAAACCGTTTCACACTTTTAAAAGTCTACAATTTTGTTACATGTCACGACCTTTTTTTGGAAAACCATGAAAAATTAAAGGATCAGAATGATTACTACGTAGTAGAAGCATTGACCATATACAACGACACCGAAGTTCATGACGACATTGTCGCTGCGCTTGGCTTGGTTCAATTGTCTGAATAGGAGAGTAACTTGTGGTTTGTAAAAATCCAAATATGAAAAACGAACATTCTTTCTTGGAAATTGGGTTTGTGAAATACGAACACTTATTATTGGACAGAGGTAGTACTATTAATAGTTCATAGATACGGTTGTTTGTTGTGTGGGCTAGTACTACTATGTACTTCGAAGTATGTTAAGAGGTTATATTGCTTATGCTGTGTAGATCGTCTTGACTGCGTTTTCGAGCACGGCGACGATGGCTTGGACGTCGCCGTGGGGCGGGAAGCTCAGTCGCGTGAGTTCGACGCCGCCCACGAGCTGCTTGGCCTTGTCTTCGGCCTTGATCGCGCCCTGGGTGGACGTCGACGGCACCGTGCAGTACACTTTTCCGTTGTCTTGGCCAAATGACACACACGGCTTGAACGACGGATGCGCCGTGAGCAGGTCCACGAACCGCTGGGCAATCGCGTAGTTGGCCTCGGCAGTCGCGTTCGGCAGCGGCGGCAAATTGAACGAGTACGTGGACGTGGTGAAACCCTGCGCGGCATTTTCCGGCGACACGAACGCCAGGTCCATGTGGAAGCCATGGGCATACTTGGCGACCGCGGCTTGCAGCGCCGTGCCGGTGGTCACGGCCACCTCGTACGCCTTTTGGCAGCGGTCTTCGACGCCCACGTGGTTCTCGGTGAGTCGCCACAGCTGGTCCGTCTTGGCGGTTGTGTCGAGCAGCTGGCCCGCCCATCGTACCGTTTCCAGCAGCTTGCGCGACTGGGGGGACGCCGTGTTGGCGATGATCGTACCGGCGGTCGTGTGGCCGCGGGATACGCTCTTGCTCATGCTGATAAACACCATCGTCGTGAGATCGGGGGCGACGGCCGAGATCTTTTGCAGGACCTTGGACGCCGGCGCGAACGTCGTGTCCACGAGCAAGAGCACTTCTTTGCCCGTGGTGTTACGGTACGACGTCAGGTGCTGCGCAAGGGTAGCTATGTCGGGCACCTTCATGTCGGGATTGGTCGGGATTTCAACAAACAGCACCGTCGTGGGAGCGGTCGCGGTGACTGTGAGCTTATCCAGCGCCTGTTTGATCGAGTCGGAGATCTTGTTCTTCCCTGTGATGTCAAACTTCCACTTGTGGATCTTGCCAGACGACTTGTTGACGTAAATGTCGGTCAATTGAGACGACCCGCCGTAAGCGGTGCTGGCCATGAGGATGTCGGCGCCGCCGCCGTGGAGCAAACTCAACCAGATGGAGCACACTGCAGGCAGGCCGGCCGTGAACACGACGGGGTTCGCGTGGGCGTCCACCGACGTGCCAGACATGGTCTGCAGATGCGCGTAAAAGTCGGCGAGGGCTTCGGGCGTGGACGCGTCGCCGTCGGCCGTCACCTTGACCCCGGCAATCGTTTGAAGGAATTTCTCGCACACGGGGGTTGTGAGGGGAGTGGAGAGGCGCTTGCGAATGACCAAAATGTCGTCCGGGTTGACTTTGGACGGGTTGTGGATGTACAGAACCGAGTCGGACACAATGGCGTCGACGGCAGCCGAGATTTTCTTGGGGGATACTTGAAGGGCGAGGACGACTGCGGAAGGATCCGCGACGGGGTGCCCTGACACGATGGTGACGTTGGTCCCGAGAAGAGCGAGGGTGGCCAACTGGTCTGCAGTGAATGGAGACGCTACTCCTTCGTCCACGTACAGAAGCACTGGCAACTTGGACGTGAGGAGCACGGAGATGATGGGGATGGTCGTGGATCCAAACGTAAACACTTGGCGGGTGGGAAGCGACACTTCAAGGCCAAGGACGAGTTCCAGCAGCACGGAAATATTCGTCGACACGCGGAGGTAATCTTCGGCATTGCCCAAAGCTGACAGTTCGGCTTCCGTGACAATGTTGTCGCGTTTGGCATGCTTTTCGAGGAGCAGCTTCTCGACGCTGGCAGAGAAGACTTCACGGCCCAAGAGCGCCGAGTTGGCAAACGTTGTGCCTCGCCATTCATGTGGCAGGTTTGCGAGGATAGATGGGAGGAAGGTATGCGCGATGGCGGAGGTAAGGACTGTCATCTTGGGCGCACGTTGGGAATTGATCGCCACTCAACAGTCGCGCGAAGTCTATTTTTTTCCAGCCTTTTAATTGGACATAAGGCAGCCAATCAATCTCACCCATTTGATGAGGTGTCGTGGATGCTTCAATTTCCTTATACAAGTCAAAATAATCCAAAACTGACGAATGCATGCAATTCAATGTACTTGAACAAGGGATTGCAGAGTTGGGGAGGATCCATCCTTGGACAATTCACGTGCGACAACCCAGTGTTGTGATTTGCACATGGGATATATTCCGAAGCGTGGAGAACGCCAATGGGAGGCAGGATGCAAGGACGGTCAGCTTCTTGCAAATGAGACCAAGGCATCTATGATAGGGATCACAGCAGGTCCACCACTCATGGACGAAGAGGTGAAGAAGAAGTTGGGCATGGAAGCTTTGAACGAGGTTGAAGTACAACACGTGGATACTGTACGTCTTACTAGTAGTACTAGTAGCCGGTGCGGTACTATTAATCGTAGTACTAGTAGCCGGTACTGTACCATAATAGTACTAACGTTAATATACAGTATTGAAGTGCGGAGTAATATGAACCTTCGTCACCCATTTCGCAGATTTGATGAAAGGTTAACTTACATGAGTTACCTTTGGCTAGGACTTGGAGAAAATGGAGTGCAGTGGATAGTGAGCGAGGCAAGTGAAGTGAAGGTAGTATGCGTCGGGTACGTGGTAGATATTTCAAGTCCGATTAATTTCGAGTTTCTACCGAATTCTACGGGTAGAAAAATCAATCGCATTACTGTAGTACCACCTGATTTGTTTGACACACAAGTGGAACGTCAGCTGATCGAACGATCTCGGCCATTTGTCTGGAATGGCGACATAGAGCACCACCGCATCGTTCCGCCCTTGGCCTTCTGTGCCTAACTCAACATAAGCATCTCAAAGCCATGACTGCGTACACTACTCCGACTGCTCCCTGAGTATGAGGCCATGCTAAGAGCTTGCTGTCTTCTACTGTTCAGAGAAATTCCCTGAATGATACTACAGTATTGTTCTGACTAAATTCCGCTGTATTATTGTTCTGACTACAGTAAATTCCGCTACAGTAAATCGCCCCATTTGATTTGCACATACCACCGGTACTACAGTATTAGTACTGTTTTAGAAATACGAGTCCTAATTAATGAGGGAATTGCTCGGTTTTTAATTATTTTGGTTGTCGGATTTCCGGTTAATGTATCCGGGAAAGCAGTCAAGATATGATGGACCATACCGATAATGCGGCAACGGGTCGGTCCGCCTCGTTAATCGACGGTCAGCTGGAGAGAGATGGCCATGCACTGGCTGCCAACTACGAGAGATGCATTACGTTTCGCATGCTCCTGCAGGAGATCAGCGCCACCATGACCATGCGCATTCAGGCAGTCGAGTCTTCGCTGGGCGTGAGCGAAGGCGCCTTTGAAACGCAAGATGCCGCCGTCCAAGACATGATCCAAGCACACCAGCAAGTACGATAACGAGCGATAATCCTGCCCGAATATGTAGCGAACATCATAGGTCGAAGAAGACCTCCGCGCGATCTTTACAGCTCTAAAGCATCAACGCGTGGACCCTGCGATGGTATGCCATCTCCCATGAACATCGGCAGCTCATTTATGTGGAGGTATCGGGCGAAGTTGGAAAGTCGCTGTTTGACTTTGTCGACGCCGACACTGTCATGGACCTACAGCGCCAAGCTCAGAGCCACATCCACACGTAATTGTGACCGAATCGCAACCTCATCATGTACTTACTTCTGCGTGTAGCATTGTCGAGTCACGGCACAACACCGTCGACTCGCTGGAGTTGCTTCGCGCCACCATGTCCTTCTACCAAGGTCTTGACTTCAACGGCATGGTTCCTCTATCGAGTGATGGACAGTCTGTGTGGGACGCGCTGGGCGATCTGTGCCAACACTTGCAGGATGAGTTGTTCGAGTGCAAATTGCGCCACGTACGTCGTTTTTGATTGGCTCGTTGGGTTGTCGACTCATGCGGCAAAGTAGACGTCGCTGCAAGAGACACGTCACCACGCGTACGACACTATAACGTCATCGATTGCTTCTGACGTTGTCGCAGGGCCGTCGATCGCATCACGGAGGACTCGTCGGCGCTGGTCAAAGCCAGCTCCACCGCCTTGAACCACTTGACCGAACTATATGACGTGGCGGTGCGACAGTCCAGTCGAACCCTCTCTTTGTCTCATACAGGTCTTGTAGCTGTTGTATTTTGTCGACATGGAGCAATGCGATCGGCGGATCCTGCACACATTTTCAGCCATGCACGACACCAGCCAGGCGTACGATGCCGCCCTCTCAGAGTGCCACGTACTCTTGGACGAGTTGACGAATTTGCTTCGATTCTACGAGCGCTTCTTGGCCGCGTACGAGGCATTGCCACTGGAACTACAGCGTCGGCAAGCATATGAGGCCACCACACGGCGCCTGGTGCGTTGAAAGTGCAATTTGCAGTTTCCTCCCTTTACGATGTGATGATGGAAGCATCTAGGTGGCCGACCTGCAGTCGCATCTGAATGCACTCGAAGCCACCGAACGGCTAGACCGCCAAGCGTTTGCAGACGACCACGAGCAATTTTTACCCGCGACCTTGTGTCCTTGTATCAAGGTATGAATGACACTCGTGGGTGCATCGTTGAAGTGGTGAGTATTCCTGTGCAGGACCGTCCATACAAACCAACCCTTGTCATGGACCCCCCCCCCACTGCGACAAATTGAATAGGAACCTCTGTGGGCATATCAAGTCGAACAACTTTGAAGTGCATAAATATAACAATAAGTCCATGTGGATGAGATTCATAACTAGAAAGAGCAGCAAACACGTTGTGGTAACTTACGAGTAACTACCGTAGGATAGTTAGTACGAGGGAGATGATGTTGTTGCCTTACGGACAGCACTGACAACCGGGGGGTACTTGAACTGCGCCACATCCAGAAGCAACACAGCCACCACCAACCGGTTAGCCGTACTAGTACTACTAGTATTAATAGTACACAGTGCAGTAGTTGTACTACTAGTATTAATAGTACACAGTGCAGTAGTAGTACTACTAGTACTACCTTCTCTACTACAGTACTACTATTAATATACCTTATCACTAAAAATAGACGCTTTGAGCTCGTAAACGACACCTTTCGAGTCCAAGATAAGACTGTACGCTCCACGCATTTCAGTACGTGACGTCTGGGAAAGCACCAAGTCGATTGCAATTGTAAACGAACTCTGAAAACTGTCTGTGACGCTGTGCACTATATATAACTCTTATTCCATTGCAACGTCGAGTAAATCTGCCGCTGATACTGCGGGAGACGGCTGTGCTGGTTCAGCGGTTGATTGGAGGGACTGTGCAGGTTCGGCGGTCGTCGGGGATGGTTGTGCTGGTTCGGCGGTTGATTGGGGGGTCGGTGGGATGGATGGAGGTGCATTCGGCTGCTGTTGCGATGGCCCCAGCCCTTTCTGTTTGGCGAGTCGGCGTTCGTTCTTCGTGCGGTTGGCTTCCCTTTGCGCCGCCGTGATCTTTTCGTTGTACTGTGTCAAGAGATCTCCATATGTGGTAAACCTAAGTATATATCTAAGCCCCAACCAGTCGAAAGCATCTGTGATTCTACCCCAAATTGTACAGCGCTTTGACTGCGTCTTGGCCGGTGAGGGTGATCTTACTGCGTCTGTCCACCACGGCCTGGTCCCTCGTTTCACTCGTCAAGTACAGCATGAACTCTGTCACGCATTCCTGCATCAGCTCTACCGCAATTCCATCCAATTCATCAACAACACATAAGCGATGCCACCCAACCAGCCAACTGCACCTACCTTTGGCGTCGTCGGCGATCTTGATCTTGGTTTCCTGGGGTAGCACCGTGCGCATGACCTTGGTGATGTTGCGCTGGGGAACGTACAGCTGGTCGTCGTCGCCGCCAGACTGCGCCGTTCGGAGAGTCATGTCCACGAACACGTCGTTCGAGACAGATGACATCAGAGGCGTCGGGGGCTGGACGCACGGGACGTGGGGCTTGGGGGTCGGCGGGGCTTTCGGCTCCCGCTTGCGAGCTTTCACGGTAGGAGTTGGTTTCTGTTGCTGCTGTGCGCGAGAGAATTGTGCGTGGGCCTGAGACAGGTTCACTTGCATGCGTTGCTGGAGTTTCTCAGGGAGCACGTCTGGTTTCTGTACAACGGGAAGCGGCGGCGGCGGCAGTTTCTGCTGCTGCTGGGGGCGGGGAGTCGTGGCTCCACTAGGCCGAGAGGGTTGCTGCGAGGGTTGCTGCGAGGGTTGCTGGACTTGTTGCTGCAGTAACGTTGTGTGGTGCGTGATGGATTGAAGCATGTGCTGTAAGATTCCCGCGTAGGCCTGGGCGACGCCTGTGGACCACACATGTGGCTGGCGGCGTTGCTTGATCTGGCTGCATTGGACAAACTCGTTCTTGGCGTGGCGGAGAAGAGGGAGGGAAATGACGGTCGACGGCGGCGGGGGAGGAGGCGGCGCAGCAGCGCCGGATGCAGGTTGAGGGTTGTACGTCTGCGACTTGATCCACGTGTACAACGCGCTCAGCGCCGCCAGCACCTGATCGGAGGAATTGGCTTCGTGGAATGCGAACAAGAGCTTGAGCAACATGGACTTGCATTCGTCTTCGAACGATCCGTTGAACGTGATCGACATGGGCGTCGGTTTCTTTACTGGTCGAGGTTTGGTTGGGGCTGGCTGATTCTTGCTGGTGGGACCGGCGTACGCACCAACTAGTTGGCTTTGAGCGTTGGTTGGGACACGCACAGTCAGCAGCTGAGAGGAAGCATGAGCGTTTCCCATCGACGGTGCGCCGGCCACGTGGGTTCCTGTGGACTGTTGGATTTGCGGCGGTTGGTAAAGCGATGTAGCAGGTACTGTGAGATAGGATGGCCGCGGTGGCTGCAACGGTTGCTTCTCCAGAAGTACAGTGTTGGTTACGTCGAGTACCTGGGACGATGCACTTGGCCATGCACTGGTTTGTTGCATCGTGGGAACAGCCGATGGTGGTACGAGGGCCATCGCCGCCAAGTCATGTCGGTGTGCATAACTAGCCTCTGCATATTGTGTAGGATGACGTGACAGGTGATCTTGTGGCTGTGGCACCGGTGTGTCGTTAGGACCGTCCATGGAAGACCCGTCCGTCCGTCACGTGCTATCGCAATAACAATTTCGATTCGTTCGAATTGTATTACAGCAAATTATATTTCTTCCGTGTTTCTCGCAGTGTGATTCGCTACAACAAATCATCCTGACAATTTGATTGGCAGATGGAATTATCGGCTGTGATTGGACCATGACACTTCCAATATGAGCTGGCAGCATGGTGGCTAAGCTTGCTCATGAGGCGAAGAAATCATTCCCCTAATAGACCTGTGCAAGCCATACTATCTGGAGATCATTCGCCTCGATATATGATGCTATTATAGTAGTAAGATTGAGAAGTGAGGCAGGTTAAGCTCGATTACCCCGCTATAAATACACGGTTTCAACAAGGCGTTTCCCGTGCATTTCCTCGAAAGATCACGTAATGATGCGCCGACATCGCGTTCAGGACATTGCGCCGACGGCCACGACGGCCCCCCAAATGCTCCACGCCGATGTGCTGGACCTCATCGCCGCTCTGTGCTGTCTCTACTGCATTCTCATGAGCTTCATGCACCTGGGTCTGTCCATCTTTCCGTACATGCAGCGCTTCTTTGGGTTCGTGAATCCCATCTTCACTGCCACCACGTTTGCCATATGTGGGGCTGTCCACCTCCGCGGGTGGTGGCGCATTCGAGCTAGACGCTGGGTGGTCAATCGAACTGCCAAGCACCTGCGCAACATCAGCCCCCTGCTCATTTCGACCCTCGGCCGCCAGCAAGCCATGTCGACCAATGATCGCTCGTACAACGATCGAATACGCACCCTCGTGCGTCTCCAGTCGGCGTCCACTGTCACAGCTTCCGACTTGGACGTACTTCGCGAGCACCTGCTACGAGCCAAGCGCGCGTACGAAGGCCAAGGCGTGCGCGGGTCGGCTGTCGTCATGCTGCTGATCGCAAAGGTACAACCCTACCCCACTGACTCCTTGACAACTCAAAAGCGACGGTTGCTGGCACGTGGATAGATGAAATGGTTCCACGCGCGGATCGTTGCTGAAACATTATACCAAAAGTATGAACCAGCTCCCAAAGCACATCGTCGAGTACGTCATGTCTGTGCCCTAGGTACTTTGGACCGCGAGGAGCATTTAGCCGCCAGGGCATGCACTACGAAGCGCGCCTTCTCGTCCGTGAGTGCATTGTGCTGCCCATGCAGTTCTTTCGCGGGTACAACAACAGCAACCACTTGTCGAGTCCCCTCACCACAACGTTTGGGGTCGTGCTGGGCCTGCACTGCATCGTCGTTGCCCCATCCTTCGTGTAATCGCCCCTCGCTTTCGTCTGTGTGTGTGCTGGAGGTCATGTCTGTTTTAGGTCGAATCTCAACCTCCTTCCACGCAATTTCCCGCGAGCGCGCACCCGCCGCGAGCATCTAGTCGTGACGATCGTCCTCTTTGACTTGGTACTTGGCGTGGTGCTGCCGTTGTCACTCGCCGTGCCAGTCATTTACAGCCTCGTGACTTCCCCCACCATCATAAGCGACCAAAACTGGGATGTGTACGCCATCTCGGTCATCAAAGCCATGCTGGTACGATACTATCTATCGCGTTGCTTTGACCCTTCTTTTGTTAAATCCGGTGCTGTTTCCACCAGATCATGACATTCACCGACTTGATCGCGGCCGTGGCGCCCATGCTGCTGCTGTATGTGACACTGCAAAACGTCCACGCGTCCAACGTCGACACGTTTCTATCGAGTCACGTCTTGGTACTGTTTGCCTTTTTCTCTTTCACCCGCCTAACCATGTCGTCAGGTCACGGCGACGCCACCCCCCAAACGTAAAACCTCGAGCGTTCTCAAGCGAATGTTCACCGCCTTCTTGCATTTCGTACACGGAACCCTGTTGTCCTTCTATCCGCCGCCATCGTCGTCGTTGTCGTCGTCGCCGACGCTTGGATCGAAAGTGACCACGCAAGCAACAACCCCGCCAGTCGTCCCACAAGCATGGACGTCTCCTCCTTTAGAGGTCCCCCTCTTGGTAGTAATGTTTCAGTCGTTGTCCAGGTTGGCTCATGACAACGTAGCTGGCCCCCGAGGTCGTGGAGACGCCGGGGGACCTTCCGCGCTCGTCTCAGCAGGTCGAAACCATCTCGGCGTTCAACATTCGATGCCGTTACTTTGTGTTTGCCGTGTACACTTGCTGCAGCGTCGTGTCGGGAGTCGTCATTGCTTGGGTTGATATATATATATATATAATTCGCTTCCGAATGATTAATAGCAACACATGATGGAATAGATCGCCGTGCGGTCGTTCGTGTGGACATGTGGAGACGTCACCATGCCCGCGTACGTCCAGTGCGCCCGTCACATTCGGCCGTGGCACGTGTACCCCCTGTGGTCCCAAGAATGTCACTGCCAAATCCTCGAATTTGACTGCAGTCGTGTGGACACTCCAAGTACGAACAAGCGACAGGTCCACCTCTTGGCAAGCACTCCTAACTTGCACATCATGGTAGTCGTGGACTGGATACAACTGTACGGCGAAATGGACGGCTTCCTCGAGTCGACCGCTGCCCCGTTTGTGAACCACCTGACGTTTCGCAACTGCCCCCTGCACGCCCCGCATCGGCCGTCGCCGCACATCGCTCGGTTCACGGACCTGTACTTCTTGCAGCTGGCCGCGTGCGGGTTGGACTCGACTGACGTCATTGACATGGACTTTAGCATCTTTTCCAAAATCCTGTACGTGTGTGTGATGTGTTTTCTCTCCGGTGAGTGGCGTGGGGTAGGTACCTCTCGTTCACGAACAACAGCTTCGCGGACATTTCTCCATCGTTTCAGCACATCCCGCCGCTCTGTTTGGGCATTTCGTTCAGCTTCAACGACATGCACAACGCTACGTTTCCCGACTGGATTGGCCCGGCGTGGGCAAACTTGACCCAGTTGTACTTTCGTCAGGCCAACTTGACAGTGTTTCCGCCGGCGTTCGTGCAGCTAGAGTGGATCGGCATCATTGACCTGACGAGCAATTCCATCACGTCATTCCCGCCGCTGCCGGTGAGTTTTCCACCTAAGGTCACATCGGGCGTTGCTCACAAACTGCATAGACGGCGTGGGGCTTCTGGAGCCACTTGACCGAGCTGCGACTAGCGAACAACAAGCTCACGTCCGTTCCGTCCGAATTGACGTCGCTGCCGGCGCTCCAGGTGCTGACGTTGGCGTCGAATGACCTTGCCGACTGTCCAGCCCCCACCCACTCCATTTCGACGTACACCATGGAAGACAACCCATGTTGCACGGCTCGATCCGCGGCGTGTCCTGTGGCCTGCCACCCGGCCTGCGATGAACGTTTCCGCACTTCTTACTATTGCATCTTAGAGTGCGCGACACCTGCATGTATCCAAGTCGCAGGAAGCACATGCCAGCATAAAACCCCAGTGTAATAAATAATCAAAGACATTTGAAGCATGTGAAGTGGTGGTGGTGACTGATCCGGATAACCCATGATTTATACGGTTTCACGTGCCGTTTCGAACGCCGTTTCAACGATTTTACATGATTGTGTCGACATGGTGAAGCCGACGTCGTTGGATCACGAGCTGTTGGCGCTGGTGCGTGATGATGGGAGAAGACACAGCGAGGAAGTGTCCAAGACGTTGTCCGAGTACAGCAAACAGGTCCTGGACATGCAGGAGAAGAACAAGCAGCTCGCGGCAGAGGTATGTCCATCGCTGCCAGCCTACCACATGTACTAATCATGTTGTCTAAGCTTGACTTTGATGCTCGAAACATTCGAAGCGATCCCTTTTACAACGAAGCATCCGCCCAAGAGATGTCCCACATACAAATCGAAGGTACGACATTCGCTCCCCACTGTTTCGCCACGCGTGGAGGCCATTGTCGTTAGCTGGGGTTTTCCTGCCCAAGCTAGTTGGTTGTTTAGCCACGTATCTACATGCTAACCACATTGTGTACGGACGTGACGTTCAGGCAACAAGTTCACCAAGATGATTGAGGTCGAGCGGCGCAAGATTGCGCAGTACGACTTGGCGATCCAGGACTGCGAGCGGACGTTGGCCGAGCAAAAGATGTCGCTAGGGAATGGCCTCGTGCTGGAAATGAGCGAGGCGAGCCTCGTGACCAAGATCAAGTACGACACCACCACCGTCATCTCGCCGTGGAGTTGACGGGTTGTGCGTGGCAACCCAGGAAAATGGAAACCGAGATCGACCGCAAGATGATCAAATTCAACGAAAAGTTGGCGGGTAACAAGCACTTGCGGAAAACGCTAGACATCAAGCGGGCCGAGCGCGCGACCACCGACGTCTTGTACTCGACCATCGAAGTGGACACGCTGGAGACCAAGGCCAAGATCGACTTGGAGGTTCGATCATGCATGCATGTACTTGAACACGAGTTGTGAAACAGGATGAGTTGTGATATAGACCAAGGAAGTGGCGAGTCTACGGCAGGCCGTGCAAGAACAAATCGCCGCCATCGAGGCACTCAAGAAGGACGCTGCCGCTTGCGAGAATGCATGCGACGCCAAAGCTGCCGAGATACTCAGAGTATACCCACGTTGCCAGCAACGTTCGCTGCAACGGCACTCCATTCGTGTGTAGGAGTTGAAGAACCAAGCGGCGGAGAGCATGACCAACTCGATGGACGACGCGAGCATGATATCTCCCAAGAAGTACCTGTCCCCGGGTGCCGACACGACGCTCATCGAAGAAAAGCTCAACAAGTCCAAAATCACGAGAAGTCGGTGGAAAATCATCCAGGAAAAAGTCACGTCGGAAATATCCGTCCGAAAATACAACGAAAACCGGGAATTTATCGAGCGAATCCACCAAGTGTCGGGTAAATGCATGGTCATTTGTCCAATTTACGGATATTTGATGGGTAAATATGACTGGAATTAATTAATTAGGCACGAAGACCGTGATGGAGCTGATTGAAGCGTTCAATACGCAGGAAGTGGAGCATTTCGCCAAGATCCAATACGTGAACCAACTGGCCGAAGACATCGAGACGCACCGGACGCAATGCTCCAAGCTGCGCGAAGAGATTGGCAAGTACGTCGCATGTGCGTCATGGAGCGTGGGTGATGCAGTGACGTAGGATGAAGCTGCGCAACGATGCTGTGGACGTGCAGAAGATGCAGCGCACGAAAACGTTAAAGTCGCGAAAGGAGGTGTGTATATGCACGTGATGCACATGGAGATAGATGATGTTGATGGCATGTATGTACATAGAAATCGCAAGAGCAGGAAGCGCATTTGGTGGACAAGATCAACGAGATCCAGCAGACGATCGCGGTCCTGAAACCCGCGCTCATGGCCCTGCATGTTCGAATCGGATGCAAGGAGAACCAAGGTGCGTGTGTGTATGCATTTGAATTCGATGGGCGTGTACATGATCGACGTCTTACTGTCGACGGTAGACGAGAAGAGTTTGCGGGGCATTCTCGGTGAAGTGGAACACAAAATGGCAGAGATCATTCACGCCATGCACGCAAAATCCCTGCGAAAGCTCGCAGTACCCGAACTCTCGCTGCCCCCGTCGCTCATGAACAGCACCAGCTCGATCCCAACCATCTCGTCGGACCCGTTAATCCTGGGCAAGAGCGAACAGCCGTATCGATACATGGGCGTGCGGCCTCCAACGTTGACACTGAGTGAGATGCACAGGAAGGAGAATGCGGAGGAAGAGTACCCCCTCACGTACGACGAGCTTAAGGCCAAGGTGTGGCGGAGCGGCAAAGACAGCATGAGCAACACATCCTCGTCGTTTGACAGCACCAAGTGAGGTGTCGCTCAAAATAGTTTCGTTCAATATATGGCTGATCTAATTTAATCGTTGGTGATTCAATAAATGCACCAATCCGGTCATGACAACCCCGAATTTCTGGCCAATCAGAGGGGGTTAAGTGGCCATTCTTCACGCCGACGCCGCTGCTGTCGCTGCAATGGGGTCCTTTCAGACGTGCGACACATGCACAGGCGCTCCAACTACCACCACAGCCGCCGATGACGAGGTGCATCACAACGACATCCCTCCTCTTCCAGTGGAGGACACAGAGTCGGGGGACGTACAAGTCCCGGCCATGGCGGACGATTCGTCAACTGACCTTGCCCCGACGGTGTTGCCAGCCACAACAATCGACGATGATACGCTTCTCACTCCACACCCAGCGCGATCTCCTCCTGCTGTAGACATTTCTACCAGTGCTACGGTTGACGTGAACCAAACGCTTGCATTGGATCCAACCACGGCAGTCCCCACGACAACCCTCATTGCAGCAGTTGCGTCCGCCGTGGCCACGGAGGTGGCATCCCAGGCCAAGAAAGCCGTCGAAGCAGCCTCATCAGACGCTGCGCTTCTCACTGGCGTATCAGACTCGTCATCCCAGCTCAAGAAACCATTTTCGCTCACATGGGTTTGCCGTCATTGTGCATGTCCACGGTGGTGGTCACAGTGTACTGATGTAGGTGATGTACGACGTGGACGACCCACTGGGCCAGCTCTTGGCGCTTGTGACCCTCTCTCCAGTGTACGTACGGTTATCCCTTGGTTACAGGCATCTTGCATTGACTAATGCTCGCTCGTAGCTTCATCATGGTCATGTATGCCACGTTGCTCGTGTTCCAGCGAGACTTGCACATCGCGTTCCTCTTGCTCGGCCAAGTTGGTTTCAATCCCACATACATACATGACCACCATCCCTCAACCTGTTTTCTTGCTGTAGCTTCTCAACGAAGTGTTCAACCAAATCCTCAAGCGAACGATCGACCAAAAGCGGCCGGATGGTACGTACTCCTTGTGTGCTTTGGAGTTTTCAATGCTATATGACCCATGCATGATGTGATGTAGGCGCCGACATGGAGGATGCCGGTATGCCATCCGCCCACTGCCAGTTCATGGCGTTCTTCGCCACGTATGTAGTCTTGTACACGTCCAACCGCATGAGCAAGCGGCGCGAGTGGGAGCACAAAGTGGCCATCGTGGGCGTCGTCGCACTGGCCTTGCTCGTGTTTGTGTCTCGGTACGATGCATCTGTATCGCATACGATGTTCCGAGTCCATAACGGTGTCGCAGCATTCGATTGGGGTACCACAGCGTGGCGCAAGTGGTGGTGGGCGCGACCGTTGGGACTGGCACGGGTATCTTGTGGTACATCTTTATGGAAAATGTACGTCCTTCACAAGACTAGTACTCTACTAGTACTACTACATCATGAATCCTGCGATGTGGTTTATTGGTGGAATGGGTACGTAGCTGGCGGTGCCTCTGTTTCCGTGGATAGCATCGTGGGAAGTGTGCCAGCGATTGTACATTCGAGACTGCTCGCACATACCAGACCTGGTCGAGTTTCATTACAAGATGACCATCCTCCGCGTCACATCGACTGAGCCGCTATCGTCTTCTACTTCGTCCCGCAACACCAAGTACCGCGGCATGTAGCTAACCAACACTCAGTTGCAACTGCTGGCCCGTGTACACGTGTGTGAGCTGCACAGTAGTAGTCGTGTCTGCGGACTTGGGTTGATTCAATGGTTGGTGGGTGATCGCAGCGACACCAGACGGTTCTATGGCCATCTAATAGGCAATACAGTAGTACAGTACAAGTCGTCACCGTATGTCCTTACCTGGTTTTGGCGAAACACAATCTGGTGGGGAATCGCTCGACTGAGTCGATGGCGGATGTCCAGATCATCGAGGTACCGGGTCCAATGCTGGGAGCCCCCCCCGTGAGCGGGTGCGATGGCAAACCACTCCAGTTCCCGGGCGGGGGCGCCGGCTGTTTTCTGCAGAATGCACCGCACGACTTGCAATTCCAAGTCCTTGAGCTGCCGAGGGGTGCCGGCTAAGTGGTGTCCGCCGTCTTCTTCGAGGGGCGCATGAAGGGCGTGGCAGAGCGCCGTGGCGTCCGCATCCTTGTGAGCCAAACACACGAGCCAGTCAGTCTCACTCCAGTCCAACATGTGCCGATGGAACTCCTCCATGTCTGGATGGGGGTGCTGGTGGACGTAGCCGCGCGCGAGGCAGGCCGCGAGCACGCGCATGGAGCGCTCGACGTCGGCAAACGGCAGGGGAATGTCATAGAGGACGTCCATGAACCATCCGAGCACGGCGTCGATGGCGCGGGGTCGGCGGTGGAACAGCTCTTGCATTGTGTGGAGACTGCGCACGAGGGGACTAGTCTCGGACGGGTAGACGTACAGGACCAGACGGAATGTGACAGCGTAACAGGCCGACACATGCACGTCCACAAAGGCAACTTGGTCCGATGCACAGTGCCGCAGCTGGCGAGTTTGCATGTAGGACGGAAACGACGCTACAAGCCGACTTTGCAGGGTGGGCAATGCGACGATGCCGTCGGGGGTGGCAGAGAGGTACATGTCAAAGTGGTTGGCCTGGTGGTCATGCGATACAGTGTCGATGTACGAGGCACCAGCCACCGACCGCCACGACCGATCGACGAGGTTTTGAATGTCCACGAGGAACTGCCGGAAGACAGTAGACATGGCATCGTGTCGAGGGAGGGGGTCACTCGTGATGGAACGTTCGACGGAATGGATGGACAAGAAGAGTTCTTTGTACGACGACAGCGATTCAACAGGCACCAGTGACGAGGCCAGCGTCACGACTGTGATGGCAGCCACTTCTGACACGATAGTCTGGACTTGCTTGATGCTACGGATCAAAAAAAGATATGTCACGCCACGTTGAAGTTGTCGTACTGTACCTGGCAGACAACGTCATCGTTCTCGAGATGATGACGTGGTGAAACTCAATTTGACGGCGGGTAAACCACAAACAGTCTACCTCGTCACATGCCAAGAGGACGAGGGTGGAGCCGACGCCAGCCACTCGCTCGAGCTCGGCCACAAACGCTATCTGGTCGATCGCGTCGGATCCACGGACGTCCACGAGCACCACGTCACACCTGTGCGTCAATGTACTTCTAGGCAAGTCGAGGAGCTTGGCTTTTTTCCACTTAGGAACGTACGGCGACTGCAGCGCGACGCCCACGAGTCCTTCGACCTCGAGTTGGTCGGGGGGTTGCACACACACGATATTGGCGTTATCGTCGTCCAAGAGCAACGCGTTCGAGTAATACGCGGCCGAGTCGGGTGCAAACGACAGCGTCGTGTGCAGAATGCGCTGGCCGACGCAGTCAACGGCAACGGCATTGTGGACCCACTGCAGTTTCAAGCAATGGCCCTTGGCGTCAAAGCGTTCTTGAACAACGTTTAAACGAACGTGTTGGCCCAATGTTAACGACGCCACGAACGCCTTTGATGGCTGAAATGCCAGCGTCATGTGCTCTGCAATCACATTGACGTGCTTTGGAGGAAACCGCTCGAGAAGGGTGCGCTTGGTCTCGTCGGAAAAGTACACTGCGGCAATGTACACATCCCCAATGTCCCCCTGCAGCAGCAACGCCATGGCGCGGCGGTTGTCGGCGGCACTAAAGGCTGGCGGCACCAACATGTGCACCTCCGATGCATGTGACACGTGCGGCTCCCATCGCTGGTGCATGCGAAGCATCACGTCGATGCCCACGCCGTGCGAGTTGCGAAAGCCCATGCGCACCGCGGTGGTTACGTCGTCGCAGCCCACTTCCACCACGACCACACGATATCCGGCTTCGAACGCCGCTAGTCAAATGGTTGGTCGGGAGCACTTGTATTATATATACACGGATTCAAATCATTGTATGGTGTAGCTGTATGTACGAACCTGTGCGGTACGGCTCGTACTCCCACAGACACGAGTGAGTGTTGTCCACGACGACCACCGCCACGTGCTGCTGCAGAGCGTCGTGGAAGGCCAGCCGACATGCGTCGTGCGCGGCGGGGAGCTGCGCTTTGTCGTAGTGGTAGCCCCACGGCGAGTCAAAGTGCGTGTCGGCACTGCAAACGGCCACGTCATAACCCAACGAAGCGGCCTACAGGTCCCGCCAAGGGCATTCAATCGACCGATTGTCGTGGTGGTGCAAAGTACCTTGGCTTTTACGATCCGGGTGAGGGTGCTCTTCCCACTGCCAGGACGACCACGCAGGATCACGACTGTGTTTGCGACCAGCTGGAGAGTGTCATACAAGGGCGACAATGTGGGAAGATCTCGACTGGTTTGGCCGATGGACGAAGCAAACAACCACGTCGAGACCACTTGTGCACCCATGGGAGTCCATCCCAACACCAGAGTGCGCAGAGACAGCGGCGCCGTCCACCCTTGCCGATTCGTGTGGGCAATATCGTCATGGAGGGATGGCAATGGGGATGTTTGGTTGAGGGACCAGACCACGACGGAGCGCAGTTTCTTGAGTGCGTTGGGCTCATATCGATTGGTTGCCTTGATGCCGTGACTGGCGAGTTTCAGTTGAGCTGCGTTGCTGGTCTAAAGACATATATATATGAGCATGGACGTAAATGGGTAGCCAGATGGCATCTTGCCTTGGCGAGGAAGGCTAGCATGACGTCCGAGAAGTGAACGGCCAGGCGAAGGCACTTTGTTCCGTTGATGCTGTTGTTCTCAACCTGAAGCCTGCAACTTGCATCCAAGGCTGACGCGTCGCCCTGGCCGATACTGGTCGAGAGGATGTCCTTGACCACCTGCAACTGAACGTGGGACTGCACGTCCACGCTCAGAAGGACAAGCGACGATTGGCCGACCTCGTCGTCAAGTTCCCAACCTGTGGCTTCAGTCCACGTCTCCTTGACTACATGTATGGATCCACAAGGATAAGAAAAGATAAGCAGAGAAGCTATGCCATCACGTACGGTGCTGGGCGTGACGCACCAATGCAGGGTCGTTCAGTAGGAGCTACCGTCAATTGTTAAATTGGGTTGCAAGTTAGGTGATTGGCATACCTGCACGTACATCGTGCGCTTCACTGCGCCTCCATTAGCATCACCGTTCGAAGTAGGCGAGGTTCGATGCTGCCCATCTCCGTTCGAGTTCTTATTGCGCTTGTTCTGACGAGCCATGGCGGTGAGCCCTTGCCTTCGCCAGCGGATATGGTGGATCGCACCTGCGATTCATAATGTACCATCACTCACCATTTCCGGATACTATTGCCGTCGATTGGCCCAAACCAATCGGCACAACACTTCATTATCCGGAAGCCACTCGATTTGCAATTACCGCGCCGAACCAACATGAAGGACGACAACGCCGACTACGACGACAGTCGCAGCAGGAGCAGCAGCGATGGCTTCAGCGATAATGAAGGAGATAGCGAGCACAATGATCGCTTTTTGATGGAGCAGGAATCTAGAGCCATGGAGCGGAGATCCCGGACGGTAGAGCACAGTTTTCTGTGATGCATCTCACCATTGGTGTCCCAGGTTGGCTTCCGCGAAGGCATTGACGTCGGCAAAGAAGAAACGTTGCAAGAAGGGTTCAACGCAGGGTACCTCGTCGGTGCGTCACAAGGATTCCGAAGTGGCGTGCTGCACGGACTTCTTCGATCGTACACATCGCAATTCCCGAATCTCGCGTCCACGGACCACGTTGCACTCTTGGCTACGTTGCGCGAGAAGGAGCAATCGTCCATCACTCGCGGCGACATCCCTTCCACCAATGCGTCCGACGTCGACGCCGTGCACGCCATCTTGGCCTCTGCCTTTCCCAACTTCTCATCGCACATGGCGGCACATCACGACAAGGCCAACCATCCCGTCCCACCGCCGCCACCGCCGCTACAATCTCAATAATGCCAAACAACATGTTGCAGTACATTTCCTTTGTATGCTTGTATAATACTACGACAAGTCGGCGCCACCTTGAATCGACTTGAGGGGGGGGCGGTATACCCTCGGCAGCATTTTCCGCTGGAGTCCATTGAACGTATACCTCATCCGTCCGACGTTCTTGTCAGCCACTTTGATGCGGACACCATACTCGCGCATGACGTCGGCGATGGGCGCGATCGTGTCGTACATGTCGACCTTCTCGCTCGACGTGTTGTGCACCATCCGCGTCTGTTCCAGCGTCACACTCATGGCCGTGCGGTCCTTGCCCGACTTGCAAAACGTCACGCGACCGCCGTGGAGTTGCCGCGTCAGGTCCGCCGCCACGAGCAGCAGGCGGTAGTTCTTCTTGGCTGTCTGGCGGGTCTCGTCCACGACGAGGGACTTGAGCGTCGCGAGCAGTTCGTTGACACGGGCGACAAAGTGCATGGGCAGCTGCGGCGTGGCGTCCAGCACGGCGGCCGCGTACATCTCGACGGTCTTGGCGCACAGTTTATTGATGTTGTGCTGCAGGTCCACGTCCGTAGAGCCGAGGAGGTTGGCGACCGTTTGCATCTCGTTGATGCCTTGGGAGAACAGCACGGGCACGACGGCAATGTGCTGGCCATTCCGCAGCACCTCTGGAAGCATGGCGAACACTGCTCTGGGCACGGACAGGTGCAGCACGTACCCCTTTTGGTCCTCGGTCGTCTCCATGTGAATCATCGGCGTCGGCATCGACTCGCCATCGAAGTCGGGATGTGCGACAACGTGCAGCGCGAACCGCCCGAGGGTCTTGATGGCGATCCAGCTGTCGTTGAGCATGGTGTACTCTTTGCCTTGCGAACTCACAAGAGACTCCCACTGCAACAAAAAGCCATGTGTGGCCCACTGCTGCAGCGTCGCCACGTCATCGCAGACATAGCATCGCTCCAACATGGCCATGAACGATGTCACAAGCACACTCAGGCTTTGCGACACGCACAGAATCTTGCGGTACATGTACACTTGCTTGGTCTGGAAGCCGACCCCCACGAGGTTGCAGTTGGTCATCATGCTGTCTTCCAAGTCGAGCAACCCGCGCTTGTCGGGGAGGCCGTGGGGCGTCGGTGCCCCGCACGTCACTGTCACGTGCACGTGGTCCACCGCCCGGCTCACGTCGTACGTGGTAAAGTACCCCAAGTGCAAATTGGTCGCCAACGGTTGACTCATCTTGTCCTTCTTGGCCACACTCGGCCGGAACGTCGTGCGCTGGGACCGCGCAGTGTTGACGTAATCAAGCATGTCTTCCACGTCCTGCAAGTACAACTTGAGCGCGTCCACATGCCACTTGACGTCTTCGATCGCGGGGGGGGTTTCTGCAGCCCAACGAAACCGCCCCGAGTCTGAAACCGAACTGGAGCTGCTGCTTGCCCTCGTCGCCGCCATGATCAGTTTGCGCAGCTTGTGGTCCTTATTCAGGTCTGCCAGGCGATACAACGGCGACTTTTCTACCCGTCGCAGCTCCGACTCACTCTCCAAGGCATATTTGACGGTCGAGCACCGGATGCGGATCTGCACGTGGAGCTTGCCGAGGTCTTCTCGGTCGTTGTACATGCTGCGGCGGTCCATCGCCGGGTAGATGGACACCCACTGGTCGATGCTAAAGTGGAAGAACGTCGTTTGGGTGGTCTCATCGCGTTGGGGCTTTGAGATGTTCCATCCCACGACGCACTGCCCCACGGCAAAGTCCTCTTGACCCGCGTCCTTCTTGTGCAGCACTTCGTGAAACACTTTAAACACAAACGCGCCTTTCGAGCTCGTGGTTGGGCCGTTCGACTTGCGGAAAAACGTAAACGACGACGCTGGTTTGGAACAAGGGGATGACGCCGCAGACGGCGACTTGGCTTGCATGGATGCGGAAGATGATGAAGGAGAAAGAGGAGGAGGGGGAGATGGGTCCTGGGATGTCGAGCGCGGCATGTTTGGCGGCGGCAATGATGTGGACCGACCGGTCAATGTCGCCGCGCGCTGCCGGGAAAAGTTGGGGTCGTTCGTGCCGATTTCGGTCATTGTGCGGCCGAGACACACGACATCCGTGTTGCACCGGGACGACTCGCTTGATTCGTCAATGGACGACGAGCATCGCGCGGTGGTTTCGCCGAATTCGACGCACACGTAGGGGTTCATGAGCGCAGAGTCGGAGAAGCCGGTGGCGTTGTCGGCCTTGAGGTTCTTGGCGCCGCGCACCGTGACTTCGAAGACGTCACAGCCGGCAGCGAGGGCGTCCTCGGGACTGTCAAAGATGAGTTGCTTCTTGCGCTCGTTGAGGCATCGGATGTTCCACAGCTCGGATGCTTGCGTGAGCTCGGCGTGCATGCACCGAAGGAAGAGGAACGGGATGGACGTGTGGTACTCTGGCTCCATGACCTCCTCCATCACGAGCTTGCGCCGACTGTCGGACGACGATGACGCCGGGGCAAACATGTACGATTGCAACATCGGATGTTGTGTGCGAACGAAGGGGTGCGGCGTGGGCACGATGGACGAGATCGTGATGCGCAGGACAGGATCGCCGCCACTCTTCTTGGACACCTTGCCAAACAGCTCAAATGGAACGTGCTCAGTCGTGGCTAGGGTCGTCACGAGACGGTCCATGGACACGGTGGCAGATCCGACGGTAAAATTGTCCTGCGTGCGGGTCAACGTGAAGCTGAGAACGTCGGCGGTGGGGGACGCGCGGCCATTCGCGTCAAGTGAAGCTCGACCGTCGGTGAGCGGCAACTGGATCCCTAACGCGAACGCGGGATTCGGGGATTGGACTGTCTCTGTGAAATACGTGTCGTGCTTGTCTTGGTGGAGCCGGTCGACGCGGATCTGGCACTCCACGACCTCCGTTTGTCTCCGGATAGACGCGATCGCTCCTTCGAAGAAACTTTGCGGCTTGGGTGCGACGTTCACGTTGTAGCATGTAAGGAAGAGCGTCAAGGATGCCGCCGTCGTTGGCGGTGACGGTTTGACGTCCATGGTCTTCAGAAATGCAGAAACAAAAATGAGATTTGATTGTTGCTCGTCCGAGCGCAGAAACAGAACATACATTAAACAAGTATAATATCCACGGTAAAAGTCCTCATAAAAGGGAAAATCCAATAATAAGTGATATTGCAAGAGAAGGAACAGTGAGGTTTTAAGCAGCCACAAGTCGATGGTGCTTGTGCGCTTATGATGTATTCGTAGAGTCGATATGAGCATTGGGATTGTTTGCATGGAGTTTACGAGCCTACGTCCTATCGGCTGCTCATGGCTGAAATCTGTCAGAACTTCATCCATCATATCCTTGTATATCATGTCGTACGTCAACTTCACCCCTCTTCAACCTACATACAGTACGCTAAACACCTATGTAAAACACGTTTTACTACGTTCATTGACTGTGAAAAAGGAGTTTTCGCAACGTTGCGCTAACGTTAGTGTAGACAAGAATGTCGACCGTACAGTGAAATCAATCCCCCGTAAAGTTCAGCGACCAGGGTCGCCTTTAAGGTGGTTGGTTACCATCCCCATCGCAAACGGTTCATGAATCGTGCTACGTGTAAAAACGCTAAAAATTCGTACGACAGCTTATGTCGGTCGTGCGTTCGCGAAACATGCGATTGAAAACTACAATCGAACAACGGCGAAGCTTTGGCGGACACGCCTTGGACATCGCATTGAAGCATGCAACCAAATACTGTCTTGAGGTCAGTCCATTCTTGCCACAGTCGCTTGCTTAACTTAAATGGCGGTGTATTTACCCACTCCGTTTTTTGCGCCTTGGCGGTCGACACCGTCTGCTCTTGAAATAATCTGGATGCACGCACATCACGCCATGAGTTTACAGTATTCTCCTGATTTCATTAACAGTAACTCTGGCTGCCTCAAAAATGTCAGAAAACACCTCGTTTTGCAACTCTAGAGAAATATTATGACAATTTTTAAAAACATCATATCTGACGTATATATAAAGTGACATAAGGGCATCCCCCCAGGTAAGAAAGACTGTAAGCTTATGACTGTAAAATACCGCTTTACAGTTCCTGTACAGTATTTTGATTTTCGTCAACCCCAGCAGTAAAACGGTAAAAAATCCGCATAACTATCATATCCGGAAATGAACCCGTAAGCATTAGTATGCTGTGGACGACGGTGATGACGTGGAATTCACGTGTGAGATCCTTGACCACCTTCCCACCCTATAACGTTATAGTCAATAGTAATAGTCAGGCTGAAGATGCTCGACTATGTAGGGACTGCCTATTTCGGTCTCACAGTCAAATCACAGAGTGGAGAGCAAAGCTCACCTGCGCTTTAGTTGGTCAAGGTTTGTTACACTGTACGTATATGGACTCGCAATGGACGATGCGGTAGAGAATGACGACTGTTCTAAGCAACGGGTTGATGGAAGTCGGTCATTCACACCTGAGAACTTGTGTCACTGCTCAGCGAAGGTTGTGCTTTGGTTGGGCTGCCGATGCACTCGACGAGTTTAGTGAAGTGTGAGCCACGAGCGCGGTTGAAGGATCCATTTGCTCAAAGGAAAGTGATTATTGGCTTTCCGTCAACTACATGATACCGATGATTGGACAAAATTATCCATTGATAGCATGCTATTGGCTAATTCGTCAAAACTGTATTTTACAGTAAAATTATACAGTTTCCTGTATTTTACAGTTGCCCGGTGGAGTTGTCAAAACTGTAAATAATCCGGATAAAACTGTAAAATACTTCTTACAGAATACGTCGAATTTTTACTGTTTTGTGCTATCGATAGGTCTCCTTCCATCATGGTATCCAGAGGTCACATCAAAATAATTTGAAAATATTTTCTCACCTCCCATTTGAAAAGGGAATTCTCTGTCAGAATATTAATTGACATATAATTTTCTGTGGCATCCAAACTCGGCCTAAATATATATTTATATATATATAAATCCGTCGATTAATAATGTGCTGTCCGTTTCTTGATGGCGGCATCTGATTGGCTGACTTTATGGACCGTTTCGCGTCATTGAAATTCCAATGGAAAATCGAGACAATCCAAAGCACGCCATGAACGACGATATCTTTAGCCTCTTTGGCGCGCCGCCAGCACCCGTCCGTCCCGTGGAGATCGCGCGCCATGTAAACGCATTAACCATCACACCACCACCGCCGCCGCAACCACTGGAGGCGGGAAATTCGTCCATCACGTGCTTCCTTTCGTGCACGGACCTGCACTTACCGTCGGTCCACACCACGGCGCAAACCATGCTCCGCGGGGCCATGTCCGTGCTTGGCGGCGCTTCGACCCCCAAGAACAGAAAACCCCCCGAGTGCATGATCCAAGTGGACGTGAAGAACGCTCATCGCGCGCCGCTCGTTGCCGTAGAGTCGCTCACGACCGAGAAGCTTCGCAGTCGCAACCCCGCATTCACGGTGGGGATTCACTTTGCCAACGATCCATCGTTCATCCCCCCCGACTCCGTCGTGTGTTTTCAAGTCATCATGACTGAAGACAGCGGGTCACAGGGGAAAAAACCAGTCGCGACCGCCGAGCTCGCGTGGTTGCACCTGACGCAGAACTACGAGCATGGCGCGTCCGTCGTGTACCTTCCGCTGCACTGCCCGTATACGGACGCAGGCGTGCTGACCATCCGATTTGCTCGGACGGCGCCGATGCGGCATCCACTACTGGCGACCCAGAACCAAGTCGTGCTAGGGTATGCGTTTCCAAACGCGAACCCGAGCCTGCTGCCGACGCTGGTGACGGAGGAGATGGCGGAGGTGGGTACAAGCGTGCAGTTGCCACTCGTGTTCCTTCGGCAGTGCCGGCGGGAGCTTGAAGGCGCGTACCACCTGTGGCGCGTGCGGTACAACAACGCTAAGAAGCGGCTCAAGCACTTTGCCGACGCCGACGAGGCCATGCAAAGTGGCTGCGACGTGTTCCGCGTGTCCGTGCTCCAAGCGCGCCACCTCCAGCCCATGAAATCCATGCGAAAGGTACCTAGCAAACCCTTGCTCAGTCCCAAATCGTTCAAGAAACCCGGTGACGGCAAGGCGATGGACGGCGGCTTTGAAAGCGTCGGTGTCCACCCGTTTGCAGTCGTGCTCTTCAATGAAACTCCCGCGCCGCACGCCAACATCAACAGCACCCCGTGGCAAGTCGTGGGCAAGACCAACACCGAGTACGAATGCACGGCCCCGACGTGGGCGACCAACGCGCAGATGAGCCAGTGTCCGCACGGCGCGCCGTCCACCGACTTCTTTGTGTCTACCCACCTCCACACTAAAGTGGAGAAGCGCACGCAGTTTGTGTGGTACCGCCCGTCCCGCCGCCAAGAGTTATCGGGTGCGATCCAGATCGACGTGTGCAGCGAGAACGAAACGGATGGCCACCAGCCCCCCGTCGCATTGGGGTCGGTCACGCTGTCACTGGAAGAGCTGCGGCCGCTGTTTGTGCCGGACGCGGCCGCCGTGGTCGCTCACGCGGTGGCGTTTCGAAGCGCCAACTGGTTTCCTCTCAAATCCAAGCATGGCGACGTTGTGGGCGAAGTGCAATGTGAGATGGAGGTGCGGCTGACGTCGGCTGCGTTTACGTTCGAGTCGGAGCGCGAAACCCATTTTCAAAAGACGGCCAAGGCGGACGAAACCCCCCTGTTCCGCCTTGCCACCCAAGCGGTACAACACATATCATGGCAATATGTGACAGGGTTTATGATGTTGATAGATGGACCGGGCGTTGCGGGACACGATGCACACGCCCAGTGATGACGATACGTATTCGATTCAGTTTCTTCATGCGCATGTCAAGGAGCTTGGGGGGTACGTCAAGGAGCTGGACGCGATGATTCGTAAAGCGGAGGCGCGGGCCACGTCCAAGACATGGTTCAAGGGCAGCACCGACAAGAAGAAGCGCGATGTATGTACACACACACACATGTGACAAGGTGTTTGTTATACATCATGCGATGATGTAGATTCAAGCGATGGCAACCAACTTGCACGTGTCGTACCTTCGCAAGTTCAACTGGCCGCCCAGCAACTCGCCCCGCCCGAGCCTCCAGCCGCCGCCGCACAAACGATCTAGTCAAGCCGACTTGCTGGGGCTACACGGAGACGCGAAGTTGACGGGTGTAGGTTTGGTAAACAACCATTGTCTTTACAAGAGTTTCTTGGGGTAATGAACTTTCACTGGGCGAGGTAGGACGTGACGCTCCCCCAGACGAATGACAATAATCCTGCAATTGCCACGTATGCGACAGTGACGTGCGGCGCGCCCACGGCGCATGCGATTCCGGACGAAGGGCTGATGGAGCTCGAAGACAAGCTAGTGAAAACGCACAAGGAGATTTCGCTCATGGCTAACGGCATGAAGAACCTGTACCACGGCCGCGTGATGGTCGAAGGCGGCAACGTGCTCGTGGAGCGGCCGCTGCTCGTGCCCGTGACCGACGACGACTCTGGCCTCACAACCCACGGGACGGACGAGGTACAGTACCTAATAACACTAGCAACTTTAGTATATTTGATTACTTGTATCGGTGTTGTTGTTAGGATGATGACGTCAACAGTGCCATTGCACTGGAGAGCAAATCAGGCGGCGGTGGCCGCAAGGTGACCCACACAGCCAAAAAGGACAAGAAGGGCATGTTCTTCCCCAAACTCAGTCGACAGTCGAGCGATACCCACCTCGTGACGCTTGGCCAACTGCGCGAACGCTTTGAATCGACCAAGTACCAGTACTACTTTCGCAAAAGCGTGTGCGTGTCGCAGAGTGTGACAGCGTTGGTCACGACGTTCCTGGCCATGCTCGAGCTGCACGAGGATGACCCCTCAACGCTGTCGCAGTGGTCCCAGATTGGGTTTGTGATTGGCTGGGAGAGCTTAATCTCATCCCAGGGCAAGGAGTGGCGCATGCTGAGCGACGCGTGGGTAGCCATCAAGTGCCTCGAGCGCTTCTCGTTCCAGCTGGACCATACCATCTCGGAGATTGTATTGGAGGAACGCAGTGTCGACCACGAGGGGTATGTATGCATACACTTTTCATGGGATTATTGTACATATATGTACGTACTACAGGTATATCATTCGAATCCCCACCAAGCAAGATATGCACCTGGGACTGATTGCAGTCACCCCCGTGGTGTTTACGCAAGGCATCAACGAGATGCAAAGCCTGGCCAATATGGTCGGGTCGTCGGGCGTGGAGTTGCAGTCGACAATCAACAACGCCAGCTTCAAGAGCCTGCAAATGTACCACACCAAGTACCTCAAAACGTCCAACGTCGAGTCGGACTCGACGGCGGCGCACCTGCTGCTGGACCCGCTCATGGCGGTGGTCCAGTCTGAAAACGCGGCTGCCAAGAACACCCGCATCCTCCTCGAAGCGTCCGATGTGGTAGGCTCGTGTCAAAGGAGGAGGAGCATGACAGAGGGGGTGGGGTACGTAGGTTCGTCGGCTGCGAGGGGGGCGCGTGACGTATTGCAAGTCGGGGAAGGACCGGACGGCCATGAGCGTGACCCTGGAGCAGGCGCGGCTGCTCTTCAAGCGCGTGAGTGGCGTCAACCCCCTGCACCTCTTGGGCGCCACGGAGCAGCTCAACATCGGCGCCGAGGAGCTGCACGCGGCGAACATCATGCGCGAGTTTGGCATCCGGATTGAGATTGCCAACAAGAACGTCGGGCGGTACAAGTACTCGTTCAATGCGATACAGCGCAAGATGCTGCCCGACATTTATCGACCCCCCATGAGCACCATCCAGGACATTGTTACGTCTGTGACAGCGCGAGATTCGTAACAATTATAACAAACTCAATGGATTAACCATGGGATGGCGGTAGAGTGTCGTTGTCGCCGTCGTGGGGATGGCTCACAAATGACATGTAGGCGTTCCAGAAGAGACTCACCACGTTCGAGAACAGGACTAAGGAACGAACGGATAGTCAGTGGACGCATGGAGGGTGTACTAGTAGTAATACTAGTTGTAGTACCTTGGTACGACGGTCGGATAAAGCCAAAGTTGATCAACTGGGCGGGTACCC
This sequence comes from Aphanomyces astaci, assembly GCF_000520075.1. Lineage (NCBI taxonomy): Eukaryota > Oomycota > Saprolegniomycetes > Saprolegniales > Verrucalvaceae > Aphanomyces > Aphanomyces astaci. The sequence continues at coordinate 1,674,513 of NW_009798265.1, read as the reverse complement.
ACACGATCCAGTTGACTTGAACGGTGGGCCACCAGTCGTGTCGGAGTTTGTCGGTGATGGAGACATCTGATGGTTGTGAGATTCGAACACGAGTAGTCGTCATGATGGCTATACTACATATAATACCGGTAGGAGATACTGTTTGCATGAGCGCAAAGTACGACACGAAGAATGCTGGTGTGAGGACCAACTGATCGACGGCCACGCGCTGCAGCACGGCTTTGGCGGAGATCCCGGCGAACATGCGGTTGAGCATGCCATAGGAAACGTGCAACAGTGGGGCAATGTAGATGCCACCGATGGCCGTGAAAACAGTTAGTCGGCGGAAGTCGATGGTGTCGGCGTGCTCGACGCCAAGTTGGCACACGACGTCGCCGATTCCGGCCAAGGCAGCGCTTGTGAGGGTTTTCGTGACCAGCGGATGCTTTACGAGGAGGACGGAGTAATGCGCTGTCCATGCATGTGGCGGTGGTCTGTTGCCGAGCTTGGAGAGCCGTCGCACGAAGCAGAAGGGTCGGCGGATGAGCATGAAGGTGTCGGGCAGATTCAACAACGAATCGAATTTCCGCGCGGTGGGATTGGTCGAAATCAAAAACGCATTTCAAATATCTCACCATTTCAATATATTTCAAGTCAATAATACCCTTACTTACATGCTATAGGTTTAAAATGAGCACAATAATTTGATACTATATGCTACGAATCGTCAACGTCGTGGTCGCCCTTGATGATAGCACCACGCGGCGGGCGATACATTTTCGGCAGCAGTTTACGCTGCAGGCCGTTGAACGAGTAGCGCGGCTGGCCGACATTCTTCTTGGCCACTTCAATCCGCACCCCAAATTCACGCATGAGGTTGGCCACGGGCTTGAGCAGCGCCCAGTCCTGCTTGGACGACGCGTCTTGGAGCATCATGGGCGCATGCTTCCAGAGCGAACCGACGACCCGTGCCTGGTCCAGCGTCACACTCATGGCCGTGCGGTCCTTGCCGGACTTGCAAAACGTCACGCGGCCGCCATTCAACCGGCGGATGTCGTCGGATGCTTCGAGGAGGATGCGGTGGTTCTTCTTGGTCATGGTCGATTCGTTCGAGTTGGCAATGAACGCACTTAGCGCGTCCAGCTTCAAGTGTTTCATTTGCGCTGTCATGCCTTGCAACGACGGTACAGCCATGAGTCGTTCGTGGTACTCTCCCAACGCCTACACCATACATATATATCAGACAATAATATCCAACCAAAAGGGCAAAGTGACAAAACATGTCTCACCAAGCAGCACTTGTCGTTGATGCGCACTTGAAGTGCAATGCCCACAGCCCCGACCACGTTTGCCAGCGTTTGCATTTCATTGATGCCTTGCGTGAACAGCACCGACGTGACGCCGACGAGTCGACCGTCTTGGAGCGCTTGGGGTAGCAGCCCAAACACTGGCGACGGGAGCGGCAGCTGCAGCACGTACTTCTCGTCCGAGTCTGGCGACGGCGCAAACGTCGTGAGCTCGCCGTGGGATACGAGTTGGATCTGGACGCGCTCGAGGGACTTGATGGCCACCCATGCGTCGCTGAGCATGTGCAGCTCCTTGCCCTGTGTCGACACGAGGCTCTCCCATCCGATGAGGTAGCCCACGGTGGCCCACTGCTCTAGCAGCCACTCGTGGTTGGGTACGCTCTTCTGGAGCACCAGCTCCAGCTGACTTGTGAAGGTCGCGGCAAGGACACACAGCGCCTGGCTCATGCACACCGCCTTGCGCAGGGCGTACGTACATCGGTAGCTTTCGACGGGGGATTCTACCGACAGCAGTTTGTCCTCAAGCTCCACCAGCCCAAACTGGCTCAGACCCAGGCCGTGCGCGGTCGGCGCGCCGCACGTGACGGTCGAGTACGTCGCGTCCACCTGAAGCGGCGAGTCGAGGTCGACGAGGTCCTCCAGCGAAAAGCGCGACCCGCCGCCGCCGTGTCCGAGCATGTAGCGCGTGCTCGCGCTCAGGTCCTCCCCCGGCAGCACGTCGATCTCGACGTCTCGCGGTCGGCCTTGGAGCACCGTGGCCCGCGCCGGCTCGACGCCCGCGTACAGTCGAAAGTACGACACGTGCAAGTTGGTTGTGAGCGGCTGGACGTCGGCTTTGGCTTTGTGTTCACTGGAGCGGAACCAGTCGGTCGACGCCGCCTCGACGTGGGCCTGCCACGCGCGCAGCTGGTCCACCGCGGCGCTATGACTCGCGACCAAGTCTCTGATGTCGGCAATCGACAGCGACGCCGGCGTGTGGTTCTTGGCATCTAGCGCTGCTTGAAATTTCAACTGGCGCTTCGGGTCGGCCAAGTGGAACAAGCTGCCGTGGGCGTACGAAGGCTCGACATCCAGCGAAAACACGGTCGTGGTGCGGCGCATCTGCACGCGAATGAGAATCTCCCCCCGCTCTTCCCCCGACGGCGACAGCACTGGGAGCCTACATGCAAATAGTGTGATATATGAGTACACGCAATAAAAATAGTGTGATCCTACAACGAGAACAGGGAGGGGGGTCATACAAACTACTATTGTCAAATCGATTCGAAACTGGAGAATCGAATGTCTTATGGGAATCGATTCAAGAACCGCCTGAGCCAATCAAATCACGTTATGTCAAAAAAAAATTCTGCCAATCCAAACGTTTGACCCGTCCGCATTGGGCAAAACCACACATATATTAATCGTTGTATCGTATAGTTTGTACAAGATTAAATAGGATCAAATGATTAAGCCTAAATAGGGGTGAAATGCACAATACCATCGAGTGAGGTTGATGTCCCACGCAGCACATTTGCCTTCATACATGACTGCATCGACGGGCAAAGTAACTTTTCCAAGGGCAATTTCGCCTTCGTAGTGCGCGTCGCACACGCTGAGGACGTCAAACTCCAACGTCCGGCGCAAAGAGTGCGCTGGCTGGCCTTCGTTCGGTCGGTAAAACTCGATCGGTTTCGCTGTCTTGGCTACCCACGGCAAGATCTCACCATGTCATTTTAGACTCTCATTAGTCGTACCGCCGACAACGCTGTCGCCCCAGTGCGGATCGCCCGTGTTCTTTTCGACGGGCGTCCTCCCTTCGGTCACTTCGACCGGCCGCTGGCCTTTTGATGCTTCCTTGAACTTGACCGCCACGAATGGGTTGCAAGTGACCACCGGCTGCTTCCCCGTCTCTTTCGACGCGTTCGACGACGTCCGACTGCGCGTCCCGCCGCTGTTGGCAGTCGGGCTCCGGTTGGCGGCGGATGGGCTCCGGTTGGTGGCGGACGGGCTCCGGTTGGTGGGGGTCACGGGGGCAGACGGGGGTGGAGGCTGCAGGACCAAATCGGCGGGCAAAGCCAGCCCCTTGCCCGAGATCACCTCGACCGAGTACACGTCGCACCCGTTCGCGAGCGCTTCGTCCGGGGAGTCGAACAGCAGCGCCGACTTGCGCGCGTTGGCGTATCGGACGCTCCACAAGCGATGGGCGGCCATCATTTCGTCCGTGCATTGCTGGAGGAACAGCGGCGGCAGCGACGTCGCGTACCCCACCTCCACGAGCTCTTCGGACGCGAGCAATGGCGCCTGCTCGACGAGGGTGAGGGTGGACGTGTCCTTGTGCTTGGGCTGTGGGAACGCGTACATGTGCATGAGCATGTTTTGTGTTGGGAGCACGTTGTGCTTGATGGGGAAGACCCTAGCCAAGGTGAGGCTGAGGATGGCTTCCTGCGACGTAGAGGCCAAGAGCGGCAAGTGCACGACGGGAGAGCCCTGCTTGAAGCTTTCGAGAAGAAGCCCGCACATCATTTCGGTCGTCGCGACCGTCTTCTCCAACCCGACGTCGGTCTGCACGACGCGGAAATGCAGGTGGTACTCGTCGGAATTGGCTTTCGAGACGGGCACGGGAATCGTGAGCCCCACGGAGAATGAAGGGTTCTTTACGCGCAACGCTTCGGTTGTGTGATGGAAAACTGTCGACGCTTTCGCGGCGTCGCCCCCCACGGGCTTGATGTCCACCTCCACGCGAATCTCTGGAAGGTTTGTATCGGGCTTCTTGCCTTTGAAGATGGATTGGAAGAACGTCTGAGGCAACTGCGGCAAGTTCAGATGTGTGCACGCAACAAACACACTGATCAACTCCTTTCGGGTCGACCGGTACGACAACGATGCAGCATCCAGCACCGGTCGAGGGAGGACAACAGGTGGCGGTGACAGCGGCGGCGCCACCACGTCGTCCACTTTGGGGTCTACGGCAGGAATGGGAAGACTCACACTTCCTTCAACCGGTGCGTTGGCCGACGGACGCTTCGCCTGGATCACAGGTTCCATCTCGTCGTTAGCCATCATGTGATTTGGAAATGGCGACGAAGGAAAAAGAGGACAAGCGCACAATTCAATAACGAGATTTAATTATATATACAAACCACTAGCCAAACAAACACATAATATCATTCGTTGTACAGTAATTCTCAAAATAGTTGCTTGAAGGTGAGATTTGACTATTTTGAGCGTGCCAAGCCATTTGACGTGTTGGCCATGGAGAAGTCCTTCCGATGCGTGACCCAGCGGTGTGAGTCGGCGAAGCTCTTGATCGTAAGGACATGTACATTGCTCGGTATGCGAACGAACTGTGCGTTGGTGTAGGACAATGACAACGAGTACGTTCACATCGGACGCGGGTGAGTCATGACGTTCTCCATGGAGCAAGCAATGCCAGCTAACACTTGACGTGTCGACACTCAGGTTGATCCTGTACGTGTCGTGGGCGAAGGGAGCATCGGTCGAGGACCTGCCTAGGATCGGTATGTACCACTTGTTGGATTGTAGTCATATGGTTGTGTTTTACAGTGAAAACGTTGCTCAATATGAGACTTCTGCCTGTGGCGGCCGCTCCATCCAGGTCCCAGTCCATTTGTGAAGGTAACAACTAGCACAAAACACCGACTGTTTGCATTGAGATAACACCGTAGCAACGCTGGAGCATGATCCGATGCATGTACTTGTCGTGCCGCAAGCTGCGCTGACGTCCAAGTTGCAGCGAGGCAAGAATATTCAGTACGCAACCAAGTTATCTTATACATCCATCCATCTCGTAACTATCCTTTCAATGTGTGCAGGTACCATGGTCAATTGACCAAGGACGACGGCGCCGAAGTCGTGTACACCGAGTTCATTCGATTACTGCGTGACATGTCGGCGGACATCCTGGCGTCGCTGCCATCTTCAGGTTCAAAGTGCACAAGATCAACCAACATACAGCAGTAGCAGCTGAATCCTAATCATATTGTACTCATCACGTGTATACATACCGTAGGACGCCTTGTCATCCAGCATGGGACGTTTGGCAACCGTCAGGTAGTACAGTCAGTCGCAGTGCTCCAGTTGTTAGCTTTCTGTGACACTGTTCTCTCATCATATGCGCACACAGGCATTGCAGTTCGAGTCCGACGGGCCCTTCACGCACATGTTTGACATGTAGGAATCGATAATACTAACCTGTCCAAAGTAATGAAAAGATATTACAATATACTGTCATCAGTAGATTAGTGCTAGTTTTGCAACGGAGTGGTCAGAGCATGTTGTCGTGACTCGGACACGTCCCCCGCGATCGCAGAGAGGGATTGGACGCATTGGGTCACGGAGACCTTGAGCTTGACGTCGTGGGCGCCGCCGCCGAGCCAAATGTACGGCAGCTCCAGCACCGGGGCGGATACAATGACCTGGTTGTCGTGCATGAGTGTCATGTGCACATGCAGAAACGGGTGAGTCGAACCGGGAGAGCGGTGGACATGCCGAACGGGGACACGCCGTTGAATTCGAACCCGGTCAAGAGCGCGGACGTGTCGGGCGGCGCGTGTTGGAAGTTGACCTGCTTCCGAGAGATCTTTACGGAGGTACTGGCATCACGAATCAACTTGGCGACTTTGTCCGAGTTGATCTTGGCTTTGTATTGCACAATCACACACACAAATCTAAACCATGGAGCAAGGTAGATAGATGGTGGTGGGTGGCATCGTAGTGTTGAGAGGAGGATATAGTACCTAGGGACATGCGGCATGTCGCTCTTCCACGCGACGTTCTCCATGATGATGCTCTTGCACAACTGAGCCACGTTACATTGGAGGAACTTCCTACGAACGATAGATGGAGGCATGAGGAGGGCAAGACTCGTGCCCGAAGAACAGGTCGAGACGTACGCACGATCTGCCAGGGTCCAGTCGTAGTAGTCGTGGGGTGCCCGATGCAGCCTGGCGCTGTACACTCGGCGACTCCTGATGTCTTGCACGACACGCGCCACGCTCTCCAGGCCCCGCAGGCGCGTATCCAATGCTGCCACGCGCTCCTCCAACTCGACGACACCTTCGTCCACCATGAACCTCAAATTTGATGTCAAATGTCAATTCAAACCTTATATGCGATAATACCTGCAAGCATTAATACCCTGTGCTATTTAATGCATGCATTTTGACAGGCAATACACAACGTTTCACAGTTGTCAGATGACCGAGTGCAGGTCCCGAGAAAGGCGCTCCTGTTGTGACCATACAATGATCATCCAGAGGCTTGCAGATCTCTCTCTCTCTCTATAACGTTACCGAATACATCTTGATGCGTAAAAGCCCATGATGCATATCCATCCCCCTCTCTTCTTCCTCACGATTTCGACTGAATGTGTCTCGTACATCTCCATGCATGGACAACGCGAACAAAAAGTTCCGAGTAGGATACAGTAGCCAGGTCACACGCACAGAAAGACACGGGTGATCACATGTTTTATACGTCAAGTGACACCTCCTCGGCAACCAAGACAGACAGGCACTACGCATCATGAGTGCCATCGCCGTCGCTCATGTTAACATGGCGATCCGCGTTACAACCCGTGAAATCTAACGGCCAACGACGACACACGTTTCGAATTTCCAAAATTAGACTCTGTTGTCTAAAAATAATCACTTGCTTAATGTATGTAGGGGTAAAAACAACTCTCCCCACGACCACTGGCACAACGATCGCATGGTACAAGCCCATAAATAAAATAAATTTAGAGTTGTGTGCATACGTTATTCAAGTCAATAGAAATCGATGTTCAAAATTGCCTCGTGCGACCGTTTCTCACGACCGCTACACTACCAGTGCGCGGCCATTACAACATTTCGGTCATCATGGGCATTGACGATGAGACCCGCGAAGTGTCGGCGCGGTCGGATGCTTCATCGTCCGCTGCTAGCTACCACATTCCCCACAAGACGCACCGTAGTGCCACAGTGGACAGTCTCACTGACACAGGCACCCCCACCAACAACACGAGCTTCACGTCAACGCAGCACTACGAGGAAGACTTTGTGTCCAGTCCCAAGGGCAAGGGTGCCGGGCAGACCACCAACATCAGTGCTACTCGCGGGTCGTTAACAAACTTGTCCTTGAGCGACCTCGCCAACGCGACATCTCGCGTACGCCCCAATGGACGAGACAGTCTCATGGTCCGCCCCACTGAAACGCTGCAACACATGGACCCCAGTTTCCATGACGTGCGTGCAACAATGAATGCACCGCGATATGACTTTGACACGGAAGGATTGTCGCCGCTCATCATCGCGGCGCGCGCGGGCGACGTTGTCGAAGTGAATGCGCTGCTTGTGCAACCGGGCACGGACGTGCTTCGTCGCGACCCGACGTTTGGTCAGAGCGCGATGCACTTCGCCGTCCGTGGCGGGCACATGAGTGTCCTCAAAGCTCTCTGTTCTCCGCACATCGTGTCGTCCATCATCAACGTGCCAGACAATCGCCGGAACACGCCGCTCCATCTAGCGTCGGCGAAATCTCGGCGCATCACGAAGCTTCTGTTGGAAAATGGCGCCGACACGACCTTTTTTAACATTCGCAATCAAACGCCGCTAGGGGTCCACATCATCACGACCAACAAGGACGATCCGATGCTTTGCGAGATGCTCCTTCGGCACAACGCCGACCCGAATGCTGCCGTGGACCAGTCCACGCTTCTCCACGTGGCGTTGGACAAGGGTCTTCATGAGATCGCGCTGCGTCTTGTCCGTCATGGAGCCCGCCTCGATACGTTGGACGAAACCAACAAGATGGTGTTCGACAAGGTCGACAAGCCCATGCTCAAGAAACTGCTGCACAAAGTGACCCATTCGCCCGTGTGGATCGACGACAAGTCTCGTCCTGCATGCATGCTGTGCGCCAAAAACTTCTCGCTGGGCAATCGCCGCCACCACTGCCGCTACTGCGGCCGCCTTTGTTGCGCCGACTGTGCCACGGGCAAAGTGGCGGCGTACAAGTTCCCCAAGGGATTTGACAACCGCCTCAAACAACATGGCGGCGCCCCCAATCACAAGCCCCAGCGCGTCTGCAACGTGTGCCATGGCGTCCTCAACGACCAGCAGAAGGAGGCCGGTCGCACGGACTTGAGCGACCGCGCGTCCGACCTGGACCAGTTCTACGATCGCACGTTGAATGTGCAGTGGGACGAAGTCAAGGGACAAGTGAACCACCCCATCGCGACCCAGAAGCTCACGGGCGGCGATTAAGCGCGCTTATGCATACCCTTGTTCTTTGATTCCACTTGTTCTGGTTTCGACATGGAAGTTTCCGCGATCTTGCTGCAACCGTTGCAACCGGATAATATCCGGAACATGCGTTTCAATAAGATCGTGTGGCAAATATTCATTGCGCGATGGACGAGCTGGTGGGGATCTTGAAGCGGGAGCTGGACGAGTTTATGGCGACGCATGCGTCGACCGTGCTGTCCAAGATGGGAGAGGAGCACATGGACGACGTGTGTCGCTCCGAAGTCGAGCGTATTGGCACAATGTGGTCCGTGATGGCATCGCGAAACTTCGCCGTCGCAATCGACACTCTTCTCCAGTGGCAGTCAGTTCGACTGGATGGTTCTCTCTTCGGTCACGTGGGGCTGTGGCTCACCGGGCATGTGCTACGAACAGTACTGCGTCATCCGGTTCACGAGACATGCGATGCCGTGTGGGACACGCTCGTGGCCGCCGCCTTCAAGGTTCTCTCAGGGTGGAACCACGTCGAGAGTTGCGTGGGTGCAGATAGGTCATTTTTTGGATTCCACACAGCTCCATCCAAGCCCTCAAACGACTTTTTACTCCAACAAGCGGTGCACATGCTGTGGAAGGACAACATTGGGCTCATGGGCACATGCGCGATTCGCCCCATCAAGCAGCACTTTCTCATGGACTTGGACAGCCTGGCCGCGTCCACAGTCACAAAGGAGAGCTACTTGAACAACTTTTCCATGCTTCGGCTTTGTCTGATTCGCCCGGGCGCGACATTCGACGCGGCAGCACAGGCGTCCACGTCGTTCCTCCGGGTGCTTACGTCCTGCACCCACAAGGTGCACAAACCCAGCGTCCGGCTGGTGGCACTGCAGGTTCTCGCGGCCATCTTAACGCGCGAACTCACAGGGTTGTCCACGGCGGGGCTGCGGGCGTACCACGACGCCGACGGCACCACCGCGGAATGGACGTCGCTCGTGGCCGACTTGCACGCGATCGGGCACAAGCAGAGCCAGAAGAAGCGGTTCGCGGTCGTGGCATGGCACGTGCGTGTGGCAGTGCTTATGCTGTCCGACGCCGCCTTGTTTGCCGCGTGGTGGAAGGCCGACGCCCTGGCGCTGCTCCAGGCGTACGGCCAGCACAATGCGTCGATTCCGTTCTTGCACTTGGTGGAGCTGCTGCTTCGGCATTTGGTCAAGCGACACGTGGCGGCGGCGTCTCGATCGGTCGACTTGATGGAGATCGTCAATGCCATCCAAGCGTGGTGCTTTACCAACTCCAAGCACAAGCTCAAAAAGATGAGAGTCATCTTTTCCGTGCTCTCGCGCCTCTCGCTGAGCATTGCCGCGTACAACATGCCGTACGCCGTGGACAACCACATCCACCACTTGATTGCCGACTCGGACTCGATCTACGAAGTGCGGCGCCTCGTGGGGCTGCAGTCGTTGACGCACTTGCTTCAACACACTGGCCTCGTCGTCATGTCTGCTGCGCCCCCAGTCTTTTCAATCGCATTGGACAAAGCGGCGCTCGTCCTCGCGCTGCCGTCCTTGGGCGATGTGGTGAGCAACATCTTGGTTGACTGCAGTGGCCACCTCGACTCTCCTGTTCGACCCGGCAAGTCGAACGAGTTCAAGCACTGGATTGGCCTGCAGACATTTGAAGCCTCCATTTACTCGACGCAGGTCTTGTTTGCACACATGACGTTGCATCCCGACCAAAAGCTGCTCCTGCTCACTCGGAGTGCCATCCACGACGACGAATCCATTCGGGTGGCGTCCGCGGCGACGCTGCGGCACCTCGCGCGTACGCTGCCCGAAAGCTCCGTCCTTCAAGCGCTGGTGTCGTTCATGGTACAGGCGGTGGACAAGGCGGACCGACTGCCCATCTTGCTGGAGGTCGTCGAGTCCATCCTGTTGGACCCATCTCTTCCGCTCCGGGACGCGCTCGACACCGACGTCGAGCCAGTCGAGGCGCTGGGTCTGTTTTTGCTCTGCCATACTAGTGTTCAAGTCCGGCGTCAGGCACTGGTGGTGCTGGACGCCGTCCGCCTACTTCGACAAGGACGGTTGCGGTCAACCAAGATCAACGCCATGGACATCCTCACGGGCATCGACGGCGACCTCCAAAACACGCTGGGACTGCAACTGGCCCACAAGCAGATGGCGCTCGAGGCTGGCGGTGTCATCCAGTGGCTGGCCAAGTCGACTGACCAGTCGACTAGTGCAAACTCGGAGTGGCTGTGGTCGCTCTGCCTTGCGACGCTGTTTCCCCGCCTGTGCGAGATCTGCCCCACCTTGATTGACCATGTGTGGACCCGTGCAGTGACAACCGTGTACGCCATCGAGCCTGACCTTCCAATCGACACCGACGACAACTTTTGCACGCCAAGTCAATGGCGCAACCTGGCCATCTTGACCTGCGCCACCGCCACCAAGGCGGAGGATGTCGTGGGAACGCTCCTCAAGCGCCTCTGCGCGTTCCTCACGAGCTTGAGTCTGGAGCAGAGGATTTCCGCCACGCTGGCGCTTAGTGCGACGCACGCGGCGGCCCACGTCGAGCTACTGGAGCACTTGACATCCTTGGAAGGTGTAGCGTTCCCCAAGAAACCCCCCGTGGGAAGTATACCACGTGGCACGAGCATCAAAGACATCTTTGCCCCTGCTCCGTCCAAGCACCCGCCTTGTGTGCTCCAGTGGGCGATGGCGCGCTGTGTTCGGTCGCTGGTCCATCATCGCATCCAGCTATGGAGCCACGTGCCGTTCCGCCAACTCGTGCTCGACGTAGTCGACAAATTGTACGGTGCGCTGACCACCCCCCCCCCGCCACCACCACCAACGTTGTCGCAGGCGAACGGGTGGCAGTGGTGGATCCAACACGAATTCTGCGCTATCGTCGAGTCCATCGTACACCAAAACAACCTTTTGGTCGTGCTCGACGACGACACTGCGGACGTTGTGACGGCCACCGCCACGCGTGAGATGTGGTTCGGGGCCATGTGGCAATGGTGCGCCGACCAGCCGCGCACCGCCGCGCCTGCCGACGTCCGTGCCGCCATGCTTCTTCCGTACGTCCCGCCGGACGAGAGCACCCCATGGCAGCAGTTCCAACTGGCCAAGCGGGCGTACCAGGCCATGTCCATGCTGATGGTAGGTCCCGTTTTCACCGACGTGGCGCCCGTGTTTGCATGGATGGACGGCGCGTTCGCCGCCGGTGCAGACGACGACCTCCAAGCCATCGTCGTGTCCGGCTTGCGGCTGCTCGTGCAGAGCGACCCCGGCGCCATCATCCCACAAACAGTCGACAGATGCTTTTACACGGACGCGACATCATGTGTCGTGGCGACGCACTATCTACACGTCGTGGCGTCCGTGGTCGTTGACTTGCGCGACGAGTTCATGGCCAGCCCCAGCTTGTGCGAACTGATTTTCGTCGCGCTGCTGCATCTCCACCCCACGACGACGACGGACGCCGCCGCCGCCGCCATGCACATCCTCGTGACCATGGGCCAGGATCGCGAGGGGGTTCCCCATGCCTACCAGCCGCACCACGTTCCGGCCAAGCCAGCCACGACGAGGCAACTGCAGCACGTGACCAATCAAATCGCGCGGCGATGGGCGGCCCACAGCGTCGACGTCCTCCACGTGATGCTCTCGTACGTGGTCAAGTGCGCGGCCAACCCGGCGCTGCAGTTCCACGTGATGGCGCAGTGCTCGCCGTGGGTGACGCAGCTGGACGCGATCGACAAGCAGTGCATGACGCTCCTGTTCCGGCTCACGGTGCAGGAACACGACGGCGACCTCCTCCCGGCGCTTTCGGCGCTGTGGCTCGATGTGGCCCGCGCCAAGGACTACTGCCATGTGCCACCGATCGTGTCGTTCTTGTTCTCGCTGCCCACCCACGAGAAGTTTGTCGTGGCCAAGCATGTGGTCAACTGGATGTCGGCGTCGCCCATGGATTCCCACCGACTGGTCTCGGCCATCTTGGCGTATGCCGATGCGCAAGACCAGACGTTCCGGACGTCGTGTGTGGCGGTGGTGCTGCTGTCGGGGCTCGCCGTCACCCAAAGCGACGACGACGACGAAGGCCGCCGGGTGGTCATGGTGGCGCACCGCGTGTTTTCCGTGTTGTTTGCCGAGCTGCACGACCGCGCGAGTGCGCACGACGACGTGTTCGACGGGGTGGAAGCGGACGGATTGGCGATCGTCGACGGCATGCTGCACAAGGACGCGTCCGTGACCTACCTCACCATGCAAAACGCCGTGCACGAGTACTTGGCCACGATAGTAAGCCCGCCTTCCGATAGCCAAATGGAAGGACAGGAGCCGTCGTCGTCGCCGGCAGACTTGTTCGAGACGCTCGTCGAGAGTTTTTGCCGACTGGTGCTGACAGATGCCCAGCGACGGCAGTGGGCCGCTATGGCCGTACAGTCGTTCACGACGCACCACTTTGACGCGCGGTTCGGGCTGTTGCTGTATCGGCTGGTCCGTCCGCCGTTCGACGGGTCCGTCTGCGTGCACATGACCAAGCTGCTCGCCGCCGCCATGTCGAATCCAAATGAGGCAGCGTTTGTGCCCGAGTACCTTGTCACACTTGCGCACATGACGAGCACCATGCCGGACGCCAAGCTCGCATTGTATCCGCAGTTACTGTGGGAGACTGTGACGTTGCTGCGCCACACACACGACGCGTACCAGCAACCGGCGCTGCGCCTACTCGAGGCATTTGTGACCAAGTCGACGTTTCCCATGCCCATCGTCCAAGACATGTTGCTCGCGTCGCGGCCATCGGGACCGAAAGCCGGCACCGCCACGTCGTCATCGGATGTGTCGGTGGACATTCTCTTGGCCGCGTGTCACAACGTGGACGCCCCCGCCACCGCCGACCTCGTCCGCTCCATCGTGACCGCCGTCTTGGGGTCGAACGTGACTTCGAAACTGCACTGTGTGCTATGCACGGCGGTGCTGCTTCCGTTCTTGTCGGTGGGGATCGAGTCGGCGACCGTGAGTGCCCGGCAGGAGCTGGGGTTCCTCTGGCACGTCCAGAACCAAGCGCATGTGGCCGCCGCCTTTCTACACGATATCGATGGAACGATGTGGCAAGTGACTGACGACTTGGGGCGGCTGATCATGGCAGCGCTGGCTTTCAGTCCAGACGAAGAAAAGGCGTTCTTCGATACGGTGCTGGTGATTCTGAACGGCCGATGCGATGCCGTCAAGCACCCGACGCTCATGTTGGTGCACAAGATGGTGCAGACCGCCCCCGAGCTCTTCTGGAAGCGCAATGGGGCGCTGCTGGCCGCCCTCACGCGGATACTGCGCACGACCGGCGCCAATGACGCCACGTGGCCCGTGCTTGTGTCCGTCTTGAGCACGCTGCTGCCTTGTCCGTAACGAAATGGCTCGTACATAGAAACTAACAACCAACCAGTTGACATAAACATATTGGTGGTGTTGGTGTTTGATGTGGGGGAGAGAGCATTCACTCATCGGGCTGGTTCAAAGCATGGTATTCGTCCACAATGGCTTGGGTGTGGATAAACGACTCTGTAAAGAAGTCAGTGTCGACGCCGTACTTGGCGTACCAGTGCACATATGCCCGGGCGTGAAACTGTCTGGCCGCTCGCTCCAACAGCGTCTCAACGATGGGCACGATATTTGTCCCGTTCGAACACACTGTCACAGACGACATGGTGCCGTCGACAGCTTTCGCGATGGATTTCACGGCGAAGGGCGGGGGGATGCCCCACTCCACTCGCGGAACGCCCTTCTTGACGGCATCGACCAGCGACTGCACGGGCACGACATTGAACCCCCTGGCCACCACCAGTTGACCTAACGAAGCGTAGGTGGTTCTGGGAAACGACGCCAGGACCTGCCTTGTCAGAGCTAGGGGGTCGTGATGGACCGCCGCCGTCAAATGCTGCGCAAAGCAAGCATGCGGCGGTTTCGAAGTCAGCTTGGTCGAACAGTACGCAGATCGCACGTCCACAAACTTGGCCTGGGACATGGGACACACATTCGTCACGAACCCTCCAACGTCAAACTCTCGTCGGAGCTTCGACGTGGGGGCGACTGTGGGGAAGAGCAGGCCGGCCCAGTCGGCCGCCACGAGCGCATTCATATCTCCAAGCGACACAGTTCCGCTACGATTGGAGAGGGCGGTCCAATGCGACACGGTCCGCAGCAGGTCGTCGTTGTCCTTGAACAGCACGGCGTCGGCATACTCTTGTAGATGCCGCAGCGTGAACAGCGCGTTGTAGTTCTGCAGTGGAGTGTCTCCACGAAGCGATGGGGCGATGCACCCGCTCACGATGTACGCTTTTGGGTACGTGTCGCGGATGGATTCGAGCAGGCGCGACCCCAGGCCAGACCCGGTGCCGCCGGCCAAGCTATGTAGCAGCACTGCCCCGCGGTAGCAGTCCGTGGCCTCGATCTCCCGACGGAGAGACTCCATCACGTGTTCGCACAACGCCACGTTCTTGGAGCGGGCATACCCCATCGCCCAATTGTTGCCGCGGCCGCTCTGTTCCATGTGGATGGCCGCGATGCTGTCGGGTGCTCGAATAGATCGAACCACCTTTGGCTCCGTGTCCACCAGTATGCATCGCAAATGAGACTTGCCTCCCTGGCGCTTATTTCTGCTTTTGGGGTCCTTGGCCAGAGCCATCAACGCGCCACCGACTTGGTTGCCGCATTGGCCTACGTTCACGAACACGCTCATGATACTGTGACAATTGATACTCTGGAACAGTCGATTTGGATGTTCACTGGAAATTTCGCAATAAGAATTATAAATACCATTTCAAGTATTAATAAGTACATGTATCGCTAATACGGATCAAACTTGAAGTTAGTAATAATACAATAACCTGCGAAATCGAATACATTGCATTCGACAGAATCCTGCATTTGCCGATTCTTAGCTCGAACGATGTTGCCGCCGCCGCCGCGATGTGTGAGTCGCACGGAAGTGACGCTCGTGATGGAGATTCCCATCGTGCAACCTGGATACGAATATCAGTTCCAGTACAAGCAGCCACATGAAGACTGGGGATCTAGCGCGGTGCTTCCCGTGACGTCGTCCACGGGCGTGCTCGACGAACTGAATCCGTCGTGTTCGTACCATATTCGTGTCGGGGCGAAGGCAACGGGTGCGCCAGACAGCGAGTGGATCTACAGCGAGGAAGTGGCTGTGGACACGGAGGTCCCTGGATGCACGCCTACCCCGACCTGCTGTTCGTCGTGTTCAATTCAATAACTTTGTTCATACAACTATTCTGTGTTTTCCTATAAGCATCATCATGTGAACCACGGCGCCAGTCGACCACCACTTGCAAACTTGTCCATCGACACACCGCTGTCACAGATCCCTTGTCGCGTGGCGTCTCGACTGTCCAATGCATCCAGCGCATAACATACCCCTTCGACCAGTTGAACGACCGTGGCTGGCCTGGCTCCGTCCACTACCGTCGCCAGCCACGTCCACGTCAGCACTCGCTCGTGCAGCACCTGCGCCACGACGGGCGCCACGTACACTGCGGCTTGGGGCACATCGACGACGACATCGTCCAGCTGGTCAAACCACCACGAGAGCCCAACCTCCACGTCCGCGGGGTCGACGTGCGGAAGCACATGGCGCCAAAGGGTCAGGAGAAGGGGGCGCTGGGCTGGTTTGCATTCGCAGAGCTCGTTCAGGACGGTCTTCACCAGCGACACTGTCCATGGATGCGGCTGCAAGTCGGCTAAACACGCGTCCACTTCGGCCACGTCTTGCACGACCAGGAACTCCTGCACCATCGCATGCAGCGCGTCCTTGACCTCCTCGTCGTCCTCTTCTTCGTCGTCGTCTTCGTAAAAGTAGCCCGTCAAGTCATGCGCCTTGAGGAAGGCGGCGACCGCGTCGGGTGATTGCTGGTCCGGCGGTAAGAAGCCGGCGACATTGAGCTCCTCTCGCGCCAGCATCGTCGCGACAGTGTCCGCGCCCATGTCGTCGTCCATCACGCCCAGCACTTCGGCCACGAGCAGTCCCGCCAGGCCGCTCTCCGCCTATCCATCGCGTAACCTCCATCTTTCATCAGTATCGAAACCGTACCAAGTGGCGGACCCCCAATTGCAGCCAGCTCAGGCCAAAGCACCCGGCGCCAATCATTCGGCCGAGAATGAGTCCGCAGTACTCGTGCACCATGGGGATGTCGATGCGCAGATCGTCTAGAAACTCGAGCGTGCCCAGCAAGCCGCTCTGGATTTCCGTCGCGCCCAGGGTCAGCGTCTCGTATAGCCCCACGAGCATGTCCACCGCGGCCGCGCGATCCTTCTCCTTGCCTTCCAGCGCCAGCGTCAGCGCTTGCTCAACGAATGCCAAGTGGCTGTCCCGGGGGAGCTCGGCCACGCACTGCCGCGTCTCGGCAATGTCATGCAGGGCCAAATACTCTTGCAGGATGCTCTTGATCCGGTTGGTCGGGTCCACTGCTAACGTCACTGGTGGCTGGTCGGGTATGGTGGTCTGTCTCAGAAGCAACATGCTGTTTTGCTTGGCCACGTCCAAGCTCGAGTGCGCCGTGCGATGGCGCTTGCCCTGCAAATCGTCGTGCTGGGCGTTTTTGCCCAGCCTTTGCAGCTTTTCCGCTTCCTTGCGGACTTCCTGCAGCGTCTTCTGTTGCAATTCCTATGGCGTTCCAGTTTGTTCATTTTTAGTGACATTCCCAGTGACATACATGTGTGTCACTGTACCTTTCGACGCGGCACCCACTGATGGTCCCGCATCTCCAACACGTCTTTGAGAAGGAACCGAATGCGCGACGGCAGCGACGGCGTGTCCGACAGCTCCACCATGCGCACCAGGATCATCGTCATGGCGGTCTTGACGCCCTTGTGGTCGAATTTCTTGCCTACTGTCGCCAGCATCTTGCACAGCGCTTCCAAGTCCTCTTCGTCCGGCATGCTACATGGTTCAATGACAGTCCTTAATATATATATATTGCATATATATCGGTACCGAATGGTCTGTGCCGCCTGCGCGCCGCCATCGACATGGACTAGCTCGAGCCCAAGCAACTTGAAAATGCACTGTTGCACCACCGATTCCTAGATAAGGGGGTATTATTGACTAGTACTTACTACCTCGATATATCCATGATATATGTCCATGGTTTGTAGTCGTACCGCAATCAATTCCACCTTAAACAACTCGCCTAGGAACCGCATGTTGCCGAGCATCAGTGTCTTGGTGCGTCGCGCCGCCTACAGCTCGACGTTATATTGCCAACTGTTTGACCAAAATATGTGACAACGTACGCGGACGGCAGCGGGGTCGTCGGCATCGTCAGCTTGCTTGGGTTTGTGCTCGGTGCTGTCAAACTTGTGCTGGCATCGAGTGACGAGCAGCCGCTTGAAGCTTGTGAAGGTCGCGGCCGCCTTTATAGCCGATTCCTCTGCCAATGGATTGCATTGGAATACATCCATAGAGAAGACATGTGTCTGCGACAACGTACCAGTGGGATATGTGCCCATCAATGGCTCGTTCTCGGAAAGTTTGTCCACTTGTACAGCTACAACGCATCAGAATGCAGATTCGTGAAGGTATGGATTGGAGATATATGATATATATACTTGTACGACCTACCAGCATAGTACAATTCTTTGGGAAGACCGGCCTTGGTCGCCACCACAACCAAATGACCCTTGTGAACGTAATACGCTGGCGCTTGCACCTCTTCTGGCGGCACCTCCTTGTCCGCCTTTGAGTGCACACCCAACGCCCCCGCAAAACACTCGTCGCGACTGCGCCAGGGTATTAGCAGATTCCCATGTCCATTATTCGCTCAGTACCTCGTCACAGGGCCATGGAACGCTGGGAACGTGCTTCGGTTTGCCGCTGTCCAGTACCACACCTATCCACCATACAAAATGAATGGCCAGGAATCGTCGAGGCGATTTACTTGGTCGGCGACGTGGTGCACTGCGTGGAGGAAGGGCGGGCGGTGCGCGGCAAGGTGTTGATGCAGGCGCACACACAGGTCGGCGTACACTTGGGCAAAATTGGGCTCTTCCAGGGCCTTATCCATGATCATGGCGACGAGCATATTGAGCGTGTCCAACGACTTGAGCGGGAGGGCCGCGATGTCCGCCGTGATCTTTTCGAACTGGTCGCGGGTGAGTTTGTTGAGAAGCGTCTTGACTTGGTGTTGCACGTCCTTGGGCTGCTTGACCTTGTCTTCCTTGGACGGCACCCATCGAGACTCGGACTTGACGAACGGCACGATGGGCTCGTCCGACAGTGGCGGCGGCGGCGGCGGCTGGTGGCGCGCCCCCTTGCCCCGTTGTCTGTCCCCACGACCCCCTACAGCATCAACCGTCAGTACACACCCGCCTGGCTCTACAAACCTCTGCCGCCGCGCATTTGCTGCTGCGACGCTCCTCCTCTGGCATGCCCAGCATGGATTCGCACCACGGACGAGGTCGTCGCTCGTGCAGACCAAAACCGACCCGACGACTTGGACGACTTGGCTCGCGGGGATGCCGGCGTCACGACGATCTTGGTCAAATCCACCAGATCGAACGGTCGTGGGACGTTGGGGGACTTGTTGAGCCTATTTCAGTCATACCAGGATACTGTGAATCAAGACACGAGGTGTGCTCCAGCATGTTGTTTCGTACGCTCGCAATTGGGTCGCAGTGTAGCGGACTTTGTCAAGCGCTTGGCGGGCGTGGGCTGGGGAATTGCTGCGCGCGTGGCTTAATGCTATCGACGACGTCAATTGCAAGCGCAGCGCGTCCACGTTGGAGATGGATGCCACGAGCGACGAGCCTTTCACGGGGGGCTTGACGAATGATGACGTGGCACCACGACAAGGTGGTGACGGCATGGACGTGAGCAGCTGCGACGACCCGCCTTTGGCCGGGGGCTTGTCACATAGAGGCGACTTGGATGATGACTTGCTTCGGTCTGGTTGTTTGGTGTCGCGTCCGTAGAAAGGGGGAGGTCGGTCCAAGTCGGAGGATTGAGGTCGAAGGCCAGGGGAAGTGGAGCGGGGGAGGGGGGCGTCGCGTTTGGCCGATTCGATGGGGGGACCCATGCGAGCATGAATCGACGGCGGGTGGCGGTGGTCATCCGGGGCGGGGCCAAGTCTGGAGAGAATGGACGGGGGTGTTTCTATAGCAGTGGAAAGATCGTTAAAACGAGGGAATGCGGACGGATATACCTCGCTTTTCGGACGACGCTTGGCGGGCGAGCTGCGGAGGGCCTTGCTTGTGGGCGTCGTGGCTGGACTGCCGCGTGAGTTTGCCCTTTGGCGCGTCCAAGCGGTAGCTGGCCGAGTCGCCTTCCTGGCGTCTGGACCCATGAGGCCATTGCTTGTCGTCGCGGGATGAGACCGATCGGGTGAAGAAGCGATCACTCGGGTGGCCGAGCTTCTTTTCTTCGATGGATTGTCGGAGAGTCTTCTTCGGAGCCGCTTCGACTGCTTCGTCCGGCGTCATCTTGGAGCCAATAGATGCCTGGAGCGAAGACTGGAATGGTCGGGAGTCGGCGCCATCTTTGGAGGCCGTCGGCAATGCCCGCGTCGCAGTAGATGGCTTTGCAGCAAACTGATGAGGAGTCGACGAAGATGACGATTTGGATTGGGATGGGCCACTGCTGCTTTGAGCTGAAGCTATCAAGGACGATTGGAATGGCTTCTTGACTTCTGGCGGAGGAGGCAACGGCAGCTGCGCCGCTTGTGGCACCTGGATTGGACCGGGCAGTGGTGGTGCCTCGGCTACTGCAGGGGATGGTGTTGCCGGCGGGACGTCGGTAGTCGGCGAGGCCTTCTGTACGTACATAAATTTCTGCTTGGTCTTGCTCCTGTGGTGCCCACTGTCGCTTACATGAGCTTGTGGTGGACGCGCGTGAGGTTGTCTGTCTTCAGACGGCGGTTTCTTTGGCGGAGGTTTGCGTGAGGTGGCAGTCCTCGGAGGAGGCGGGTGCTCTCCCTTATGCAAGGATGCCAACAAACTGCTCTCGAATTTCGGCTTCTCGACATCTGACATGGTACAGTACGGACACGAAAAAGCGGCGGCGCTGGCGATGGAAATGGGAGGAAGTTAATTTCATGGGCTTACACTATTTCACGGTAATTGGAGCACCCCAAAAAATACCACGATTAAATTATCCTCTATTTTGACTGTCGTAAAATACGTGTGTTATTAACCCATTTCAGAACTCACAGGCGTGATGGGCACAGACCTGTAGGTCGTCTTCCTGTAGTGGCCCATGCATGCGGGATGCACGGAGCGATCTGGTACGTTTGTCTCACTCACGAATGCTGCATGTACGTTACTCCTCCACACCTATACTAACGCTACCTCATCCGCATCGTTGGTTGACGACACATGAATGAACGAGTCGTATCGGATGTGCGCCGTGTATCCAAACGCCGACGCCCCAGCGAAGAATCCATCGGCAGTCACGTTCATGTACGTCACATGCAGGCAGGACACGACGTGCTTGTCGGCAATCCACGGCAAGAGGTCGGCGATGGTGTCGGCATATCGCTTGTGCTTCAGTCGGTAGGCCTTTTGGGCGTAGTAGATGGCAAACGCTTGGTACCTCGCGGGGAATTCAGGATCGTCTCGTTCATTTGCATCTTCGATGTGGTCTGCTTGGACGAAGCGGAGGTATCCCCACCGTTCTGGCATGTGCATGGCGACTTGACCTTGGGGACTCCACACCCAATTCTCCTCGGGGAGGTCTTTCATCTTTTCGTATCGCCCGTTGACCACTTCCACGACCCTTCACATCTCAGCATCATTCCAAGTGATTGTATCATCGTACCATTCGACGCGGGAAAAGTTGATGCGCCAGGACGACCCTGGTCGCGGCGGCACGACTGCCGTCGTCTTCCACGCCAACGCCGCCAGCGGCAAAGCGACTTCGACCGTCCAAAAATGTACATGTTGGTCTAAGCACCATAGCTTTGAGCTTGGGAACATGATGACGCGTCAGCTTACTCGGGTCGTTTGCGCGGCCTTTGACGTACACGGCACTGCGGAGTCCGAGGGGCACCATGTCGAAGCCGTGGACTGGGTCCACTCGCGTGGAGTTTTCCCCGCCCCCATCGCGGTACGGCTTGTTCAGCAGCAGATTCCACGTCGTGTTGATGGCGTTGACTTCGAACTCCTTGTAGTTGTGCGTGGTCCCAACGGGGTCGACAAAGATCTCAAAGTCGTTGTCATTGAACACGACCGAGTTGCGCTTTGTGAGGGTCGCCCACACGTCCGTGTCTTCCACGTACGCGCCAACGTACAGGAATGTGTCGTCGTAGCGCATCTTGACCTGGGTCTTAAACCACGGCTGACTCCAATGGCGCGGCCCGATGATGTCGGTGAACGGGACAGTCCACGGAGCTGATGTCCAAGCGTCCTCGTCCAACTTTCCGTCAATATGGATGCTCTCCACCGAGGTCAAGCGACTGGCGGTATAACGATGAGGATGGTGCGCCGAGAAGGTGCATGATGAGCTGCTCCCCAAGTGATGTGGATTGCCGAACACTCGCATCGCACTCAAAGATTACTCAAGATCGAGTGGCCTATCTGGGTCAAATCCGGATAATTCAATTCATGGAGCCAATCAGAGTGCGTAATTGGGAAGTTTTTCGGATACGCCGAATTCGAGCTCACACAAAGTGATGAACGCGTTTGGTGGCGGGGCGTCTCAAGCGAAGCCACCGGAGAAGGGTTCGTTCCCTCTGGATCACTATGGGGAGTGCAAAGACCAGATGAAGGTAAGGTGATAATCGTATGTTGTTGCCAGGCTCATGCTGCTCCATGACTTAGACGTTCTTGGCCTGTCTGAAGGGGGCGAAGAACAGCCACATTGACTGCAAGCATTTGTCGCAAGAGTACCTGCAGTGCCGCATGGACAAGTACATTGCCAGAGTAAACGACTTGATTGTGACGTGCGTATGTTAGGGGCCTCATGCAACAGGAGAACTTGGACCTCCTTGGCTTTAACCCAGAGAGCTACGCGAAAGCTCGCGCCAAAGCCGCGCCAGTCGAAGGCCTCAAGGAGAGTACGTGACCAGATGCGTCAACACGTCCATTCTTCACACACACGATGCTTGTAGAGGACGGGTTCATTTCTGGATTGCGCGCTAAAGCGGGTGGAAAGTAGATAAACATCGCCATCAATGCCTATTGGCACTGCCATGTATGTGGTACATACAGGTAGTCATTTCTAACATCACATAGTATACTAGTACACTTCACCTCCTCCTTCCCAACGCCAAGACACCTCCAACCATTCGTGAAATGTCTAAGAGTACACATTGCAGCAACTGTTAACATAGCCTGCAGGTTGGTCGAAGTGTGTCTCTCAGGGATGCAATAGCATCACTACATCTACATCAGACAAGTAAGTCCACAGCAGGCAAGCCAGCCAATGTAGACTGTTACTACAACTCCAAGAGAGAGAGAGAAGGAGGCAAACACATTCGCTTTGATTAAAAATTTAGTTGTCGACCGAGGCCATGTGCAAGATCAAGTCGACCAAGCGGTTCGAGTAGCCCCATTCATTGTCATACCACGACACGAGCTTGACAAAGTTGTCGTTGAGCGCGATGGACGCGTTCGCGTCAAAGATGCTCGAGCGCTTGTCCGTGATGAAGTCTTGGGACACGACGTCGTCCTCAGTGTACCCGAGGATGCCGGCCAGTTCGTTTTCAGACGCGTGCTTCAAAGCGGCCTTGATCTCGGCCAACGACGCGCCGTTTTGGAGGCGGACGGTCAAGTCCACGACGGACACGTCGGCGACGGGCACGCGGAACGCCATGCCGGTCAGCTTGCCGTTCAATTCAGGCAACACCTTGCCGACGGCCTTGGCGGCACCGGTCGAGGCGGGGATGATGTTTTGGCCAGCGCCGCGACCCGCGCGCCAGTCCTTGCCGCCGCGGGAAGGACCGTCAACGGTCAATTGGTTGGCGGTGGTGGCATGGACAGTGGTCATGAGCCCTTCCACGATGCCGAACTTGTCGTTGATGACCTTGGCAAGGGGCGCCAAGCAGTTGGTGGTGCACGACGCGTTCGAGACAACGTTGGCCGAGCCATCGTACTTGTGGTGGTTCACACCCACGACGTACATGGGGGTGTTGTCTTTGGGGGGCGCAGAGATGATGACCTTCTTGGCACCGCCTTGGACATGGGACAAGCACGCTTCGGTGCTGGTGAACACACCGGTGGATTCGCACACGTAGTCGGCGCCGACGGTGCCCCAGCCGATTTCAGCGGGGTTCTTGGCCGTGAAGATGCGCACGACGTGGCCGTCGATGACAAGGTTGCCGTTTTCAGCGACCACGGTACCGGGGTAGCGGCCGTGGGTGGAGTCGTACTTGAACAGGTACACCATGTAGTCCAAGCTCATGAAGGGATCGTTGATGGCCACGACGGTGGTGTTGGGGTTGGCAAAGGCGGCGCGCGCGACGAGGCGACCGATGCGTCCGAAGCCGTTGATGCCGATGTTGACTTGTTGGGTCATGGTGAGAAGAGTTGTTCGAGTGCGAGGATGCAAAAGGAAGAATGAGCAAAGCAGGCGGCGATCTTCAGTCACTCGGGCGGGGATGGGCGTCATCCAATCCCGTGTCACTTTGTGCTAAAAAACATCCAATCGCAGATTAGGTCAAAGTATCCGTCGACGTTGTCGCGTCACGATCACCTCATCGTGTTTGATTGGTGGAATTGCATTCAGTTTGTGCATTCGGCCAATCAGCGTGGGACAAATCCACGTCTTTGTCACGAAACGTACCCACAACCCCTGCATCATCTATGCACCGAGGCCGTCGCATATATTTTTGTGGAGATTCCGTGGATTTTCCCTTGAAAGGTGGGGACAGAAACGATGCTTGGTATACGTATGTATTATTTATTGCGGAAGTTTTCCACATCTTCTTGCCAGAATCTACCGGTAATTGAAACTTCGTTGTTATGGCGACGGCGGTGGCGACGATGTCGTCAGGACGTCGTCTTTCCGCATTGCAGTCATGAACATGGCCAACGTGGCTTCCGTGCTCATCGGTGCATGTGCCATGGGAAGCGGTGGCATGTACCGATCATGCTGGCGTTGAGGAAGCGCGTCCAGCGTCACTTGCATGCCGTCGAATGCAAACCCACACGGGCTTCCCGATGCTGTTGCTTGACGAGGGGGCAGTTTCGGGTACCGTTGGCTAAAGTGGGTGAGCAGCACCAACTGCGCTTGCATGCGGTGTCCAACTTCCAACGCTTCTCCGACGGTGCTATGGTTCTTCTTGACCGCATCTTCGTACATGCTGTCTTCAAACGTAGCTTCGTGGATCAACACATGGGGTCGAAACCCTTCGTGGACAAGGCGGTCGCACGGCCGCGTGTCCCCCGAGTACACGACCTTCATGCCGGTGTGGGTGATCAGCACAAGCCCGAACGAGTCGTGGCAGTGGTGCACCGGCACACTCCACAGGTTCTGGAACCCCGTGAGTCCCAGCACCATGCTTCGAAGGGGGTGCTGGGGGTGGTTGAAGTCCACGCACGTGACCATGTGCACGCCATGGAGCCACGCGGCGCGCCAGCGTGCCACGTACGCCAACACGGCGTCGGGGGCAATGACTACCAATGACGTGGCAGGCTGAGCGTTGCGCACGAAGGCGCGATGTCGCTCCAGCAACACTCGAAGCAGCCCGCAGTGGTGGTCTGCGTGTTTATGCGATACCCAAATACACTGCAACGTGCGTAGTCGCGCCGACGTCGCCAGCCCAAACTGCCGCCACAGCTGGCCAAACGTACCTACGAAGCTATGTCAGCCTTGTATTATGAACGATCGATCGTACCTTCGCCGCAGTCGATCAAGATGCCATGGGTCGACGGGGGGCTGTAGTCCAAGTAGATGGCGCTGCTGTTGCGCAACTTGGAAGGCGCGGCACAGCCTGTACCGAGGAACGCCAGCTTGGGGGCGTGACTAGGCGGTCCGGCGGGCTCCACTGAACTTGGTGCTGATACTTCTGTAGCCAGCCGCAACGTACACGTCCGATAGTGGAAACCGATCTGTTGGTTGGATTTCATGGCAGTGAGCTGGCAGGTCAGCCCTGGCTGTGCCACGTGGAAGGTAGTCCCGGCACTAGATCGAAGCATGAGTCGAGAGGCGGCCGACGTGGGAGTCGCGGTGGCGATGGCTTGGAAGGGCGACGAGAGAGGGAACAACGCCGCCGACTTGGCGTGCAACTGCAAGCGAAGGCGGGCGGACGCTTCGAAGTTGAAGGCACACGCTCCGTCGCGGAATTCGTCCAGCAATTGCCCGTCAAAGAGCAAATGGCGCGTATGGCCAGCTGTCGAGTGCGCGCTTACCCACGCCATATAACTACAAAGAGCGTCAGGATAACACTAGACATATGTAGATGTACGTGGGGTGCAGTGCCACAGACGACGGAGTCAAGTGCACGACCAGAGCTGGATGATGGTCTTGGCAACTGGTCAAGAGCGCCGTGACGTGGGGCAGCCACGTCATATCAGGGACATCGACCACCCACGCGATCGTAGTGGAATCAGACGACGTTTTGAACCTAAGATTGTCGCTCATGACACGGGCGAGAGGGAGAGATGTGTGGACGTACTCGAGGACATAGCAAATGACTTGGTCGTACTGAATGGGGGACGGTCGCGACGTCGACGGAGGGGTGAGGAACACGTCTGTGACACTGTCGATAGACGCCCCCTTGAACTTTTTGGTCCCATCGTCCTGGGTGTTTTGTTCGAGGGGTCGCTACTGTGTCACTGAGTGCGCGTCCCGTTGTGACCATGAGGACGTACGTACTTTTGTGCTGGTCACGTATTTCTGACCCAGCATGGCTTTGAGCTGGTCTTCTCGGCCTGCATACATTTGCAAGACCGAGTGCAGTCGCGGCAGCATGCTTGGGTTGTGCCGGGTATAGAACGTCCGCAGCCACGTCTCCATGCTGTTGGTGTCATCTTCGTCGTCACTGGATGATGCTGTGGACGCCAGCACTACATCTTGGCTGTCGTCATTGGGCTCTGCCTGTCGTGTGTTCGTAGAAACGTCCGAAACGACGACAGTGTCGTCGCTGTTCGAGCTGGTGCGTTCATCTTTCCGAGGACTAGTCTGAACGGTCTCTGGTTCGTCATCATTGGCTTCGTCTGGGGCTGCCAAGGGACCGTACTTGGCCACCAGCATGTGCTTGAGGTCGTCGTGGCGGCCTTGGTACTTGTTGAGAATCACTTGAATATACGGCACTTTGGACGGATCTTTGTCTTGATAGTACGATTGGAGCCACTGGAGCATCGGCTGGTCGTGCGCCAGCGCTGGTCGCGACACCACGACTGGCTCGCTCTTTTTCGCGGGTGGCTCGACTCGCTGCTGCTTGCAATGGCGACAGGTTGATGATGGAGTCCCATGACGTGGCAGCCCCTGGGTTCGTCTTACCGACACCGGTGTGATGCGCACGTAGCGGTCGTCGACAACAGGATCATACGATGCAGCGCTTGTGTGGCTAATGTGGGAGGGCGGAGGTGACGGGCTTTGGCCAGTGCGACCATCACTCTCCACTTCCGAGCACGTGATCACGGGGTAGTTGCGACGGGCAAAGCTCTTGGTGGAGCTAACAAATGCATGGGTGCCACGCGGGCCCACGACGCTCAGCTCTGGCGTGCCGCACCCACCCAGCGCCAAGATCATGCCTGGAATGCCACTGCACGTCTAAAGATGCTGGTCACGAGAAGTGGAGTCGAGGGATTACCAGTGGATCCAGTCGAGTGAGAAACATGGACGTCAACGAGCCAAGTTTCAAGCCGTTTTCGTTGCACAGGCGCTGCGTGCCTTCGCCGCAGTTTACAATGTACCTAATCCACGCCATCACATGATGCATGAATCAGGCGAAGCACTTTACCGCCTGACCACCGTCACGTCGTCACTGTAGACGCCGTGCTTTTTAATGCTAAACACGACGGAGGACTCTGTGCCGTCGGAGCCAGTCCCGACCACTTCCAAAGACACCTAAGGACAAGCTAAGAACGACGCCAGCGGCGCAACAAACCCACGCACCGACGTCTGCATCATCATCCGAGATTTTTAGGGTGGCGGACCCAATGCGCGATTGCTGGATCGGATTGGATGTTCAGTGAGCCAATCAAATTCGAGTAGTTTTTTGGCAAAAGAAACAAGTGGTCTGTAACACTATATTCAATACATTTCGCTTACGAAATCCAATATGGCTGCTTGTG
This sequence comes from Aphanomyces astaci, assembly GCF_000520075.1. Classification (NCBI taxonomy): domain Eukaryota; phylum Oomycota; class Saprolegniomycetes; order Saprolegniales; family Verrucalvaceae; genus Aphanomyces; species Aphanomyces astaci. The sequence goes on along the minus strand of NW_009798265.1, from coordinate 1,646,754 downwards.
CGCCAGGACGTAGATAAGGTCGTTCCCAGTCATGATGTCATAGGGCTTGGGGTTGACGTACGCAAATCCGTACGGAACCGGTCGGTGCTGTTCAGGAATTTCAATGCGACTGGTGGGGTTGATCAGGGGGGTCAGCGCGCCTTCTTCAAAGGGCTCGGGGGGAGGGGTAACCTCTTCCATCCCCGTGGGGGACATGGGCGGCAACGGCGTCGATGCCTCCGCCAGCGCCGTGTGGTCGACACAGCGGTAGATTCCCAACGTCAGGATGGCGTCCGAGGCGAGGAGGTGGTCGAACACGTAGCCAAAGGTCTTGCCCACAAAGTCCATGGGCATCTCACACGTGAACAACGCGCTGCGCTGGACGGCCATGCGGGCGGGGGCGCCGGCTTTGACTGGCGAGCTCACGTTGGGAAACACAGCCGTGTGCTACGAACAATGACGAGTCAACGAGGGGCCAACGATGATGATGGCGACGACTCTACCGCGCGAAGGGCCGAAAAGACAAACTCGCGGACGATGTTTTTGATCATGGGGTTGAAGAACTGGTTGATCATGAGACTATCGCACAGCGACGTGCTGTACGTCAAGCCCGACGCAAACGCGCGCGATCTGGAGAAGCTGCCGGCGTCCACGAGTGACAGCTCGCTGTTCGGGTCGTCGTCTGCCGTGAACCACGGCGTCGACCCAATGTTGTGTGAGATAAAATGCACATTTGCCCTATATATATTATCGATCGCATCATCATGCCGCACGACAATCAATCAGTTTTCACAATCATGGACATAGCTTTGTGTACCGATTCACCAGTTCCGTAATCACGCTGGGCGCCCGGGCAGGTCCCAGCAGGCTTGTGATGCTTTTGTGCGTAGCAATCGACGACTAGGGGGCACAAAGCACACTCAAATGACGACGATATCATCAAGACCTTTCTCGTGCGCACGTACCGCGTCGGCGAGCAACTCGGCGCTGCTCGTTTCGGCAAACTCGCCGCCGCCGCACATGAGCACAATGCGTCGCGCGATCTCGACGCCGCCCCGCTTGAGGGATTCCAAGCAGATCTTGGTGGTTTCGACAAAGTACAGGTCCGAGTAGCACGACAGCGGCTCGTACGACTCGCGGGTGGGCAGTTTATGCGTCAAAAACACGATCGGATGGTGCTCCTTGATCACGGGGCTGCGCAACGGCACGACAAAGTACTCCATGTGGTCGGGAAACGTCGGCGCCAAGAGACACACGACGATGGGCGACGACGACAGCTTGAGCTTGGTCATGTCGAACACGACGCACTCTTTCAACGTGCGTTTGTGTATCTGGCCTGCGGGTTTCGATTCCTTGGCCGACCACATCAACATCCGCGAGTTGCGCTTCTTCCTCAACGCTTGGGGGCCACCTCCACCCGGGGTGGTGGCGCTGCTGGTTCCTTTCTTTTTCGGCACGTCCGCGATTATAGCCAAGTCGTGCAGACTGTCGGCTTTGAGCATGCTGTGGCTTGACACACCCGGCTGTTTCGGCGTCGTTTCCTTGGCCATCGACGTCACGTTGTCGGCCGTTTTGCGATCTTTGGCAATCACAAACCCGATTTCGTTGCCGCGGCACCAGTACGTGCTGCCCGGGTTGAGTACAATCGTGCCATGGCCATCTGCCGACAGCACGTGGATCGCAAACAAAATCACTCCGTTGCACCGCGAATACACCCACGCAGACACTTCGGCGAACGTCAGGCCTTCAATCACCTACGGTAGTTGGTTCACAACAATGAAGGGTCCTCGTGTGATTATGGGATATGGGTTGGTTGTTACGTGGGGCGGGGGAAGCTGGACCGAATACAGCTCGTGGCTGGCGCCGTGCAGGTATCGAGATTCCCACGTATCGTCCAACTCAGTTTCGCATCTAACAGCGGCATCTCAAGATGGTGGCTAGAGATGGGAGAAGGATGGTACCCCGCGGTGGTCGTGAGGTTGTATATGAACGTGGAAAAGCCGGGGCAGAGGCAATTCTGCGCCAAGATCGAGTGAATCACTTCGGAAAAGCACAGCACGTTGTTCTGCTCAATGTCATGGAACAGATGCTTGTTCGACGACAGGTGCAGCTGTGCGTAGATGGGCACGTCTTTGGCCACTCGATGCGCCGCCATGGCTCGCATGAACGTCCGATGGTCGGACAAGTTGACGTCTTCCTGGCCAACTTTGCGGGTGAGGACGAATATGGCGCTGGCCGTCGCACACGACGCGCGCGCGGCATCATAATCGTGGAGAATCGACCCTTTCAGAAACGTCGTGCGTTTCGCCACGAACGGATCCAGCAACATGGCGACCTATCAAAAGCAACGGGATGAGAGCTTGATGATGCTAATGAATCGTACGAGATCAGACGACGGGTCTTCGTCTGACATGACGGCGACGCGCGTGTCCACAAGGTCATGGTCTTCATGGAAGATTTCGTTGAAGAACTGTTCGATGCGGTTGGGCGTGAGGTCGCCGCAGAGGACGATGTGCTTCATGCGCTTGGACGGCGTGAGCACGGCATACTCGTAGGACGAGTACGACCCGTAGATTTCAAAGAAGATGGAGAGCTGGTACGGCACGACGATGATGAGCAGCACGATCAAGAACATGACAAAGCACTTGGTCAGCGTGTTGTCGGCCGTGGGGTAGTTCATCGCCACGAACAACAGCAGCGAGTTGAAGCACGAGTGGAAAAACGTCCACTCGCCATTGTACGTGTCCATGTCTCCGTACGTTGTCTCGGCAATCTAATGTCAGGCGACTTAGTACAATACTATATATCGATATTGACAGAGATATTTATGTATATATTATGTATGTACCTGGATGACCCCGCCCGAGCAAAAGAGCAGGCAAAAGATCTGCAAATACGCGTTCACGGCGAACAGCGTGAGCGGCGTCATGTCGTTGTGGAAGCGGTTGATCACACGACGCACTTCCACGTACACCTTGAGGAACCGAAGGGGGTACACGAAGCGCCAAAACGTGCCCGACGTCCAAAAGTTGCTACAATGATATGAAACGATCACGAGGTGGAAATGGATCATTCGTGTGGCGGGTACTAGTTTGCCATGAAGAACGACACAGGCAAGACGGGGAAGATCGTGCCCAAGTTCACGAAACCGGTGAATGACAACATGTCGTCAAGAGGTTCCGTGGACAACGCGATGCCGCGGAATGCAAAGTCGATCAAGAAGAAGCTCGCGAGGAGCAATTCCGCGTGCCACAAGTACACGAGGTGCTACGACGATGAGATGGCACATCATGTTGACGAATAGCAGGGAAGTATTATTGATACCGCATCGTCAGGAAGGTAAGTGTAGGTGACGTATATGCACGCGAACGCGACCGCCGACACTGCCTCGACGATGTCCACAATCGAGCCAACGTCGCTCTGGTCGAGAAATCTAGCACGGTGGAGATGTGTGAACTATCACGTGCTTCGTAACCATACCGACTGAGACGATCGCGGCTTTGTCGGCGCACGTCCATGTGGATGTAATCCCACGCGCTCTTTTCGCCTTTCTTGTCGTTCCACACCTTGTTCTTCGCCACAGCAGTAGATGGTATCACAGGACTACTCGGAACACTCCCATAGGTTTGGGGCGAAGTTCGCTTGAGCAATGGGGAACGAACGTCGGCGGCATTTAGTAACGCAGTCGAGTACGGCTTCGGAAAGGCCGACGGACCCGACGTTGAAATCGGAGGCAACGAGCTACGCGATGATGGGACCATCGCAGTGGATGGTTCGTTCGAAGCGTAGCGTGACGTTGGCAGTGTCGGCGATGAAGAAGGTCCAGTTCCATCTGCTGAAGCGGTCCCATAGCTCGTCGACGGCCCGGCGCCTTGACCGCTCAATGAGCGCGACTCCATTCAGAATCGTCAAAGATATCCAAGGAGCTGCAGTGGATATGTTTGAAATTTATATTGTAACACCCAAATCTCAATACGAAATGTAAGTATAGTTTACGATACTTTTTGATATAATTACTGAAACGCCTCTCCTTCAACCAGCTTTTTGCCTCATGATTTTCGCCGAAAAGGGTAAAAAATTGAGATATTCTGTAGCATATTTTTGGCAAAAAACGTCCAATGGTCTTCGTAGAGAGTAAGCCAAATTCCGGAATAAGTAGAAGGTTTGTATACTTGTTTTAGTCGCATATTGCTAACTCCATCATCTACTCGTCCACTTTAGGCTTCTTGGCCTCGGGTTCTTGGTGAGCTTCTACAACACAGCCGCGTATTCAAACCAATTCCATCTGACAAAACCACCTACCCACAACGTTCGCCAGCTCACTCGGTGCCAAGCCCCGTGCGCGACTCTTGGGGCCCCAGTGGGCTTCAGGGTTCTTGGGGAAGCGCAGCGCCTTTTCCTTGTCGGCCGATGGACGCTTGCCCTAGTCACCACCGTCACATCCACGCAATACAGTATTCCAAGGGTGTATATTGTACCGAGAATTGCGCTTCAAATGCCGGCTCCTTGGCCAAAATGTTGACGCCCACGTCGTGGTTGTCGTTTACTCGCTACGTCGATCGATCGTTCATTCGTAAACTGACCATATATATATATATATATAGACTTGCCTTTTTATGGATCGGATGCTTCTTCACCCACGAGCGCATGATGTCCCACACGACGTGGTTGGGGGCGTTCGTCTTGACGGCTTCGGGCACTTTGTGCGACTGCGATACGTTGTACCCGGCGTTGATGAGCGCCACTTGCACTTGCTACGGTCAGCCACCCCATTACTACCTACTAACCCTAAACTAGTCCAACGACTAGTACTAGTACGTACGTCCATGCGGGGCTGCTGGCAGTGGAGCGTCTTGGACAGCCCCGGCAGCGTGTAGTACAGCGGCGCGTCCTCCTGCACCTCCTCCGACACGGACGTGAGCAGGCCGTGGAGCCGGTCCTTGGTCGGGTACTTGGTGGGATTCTTGAGCACGTTGTCGCGGATCTTGAGCACCAGGTCCTTGTTGTGCAGGGGCGCCGACCAGATCGGACCTATCGTTCCTTGGAATATGCGACATCGTTTGGGACTGTCGTACCAGACATCTTGAAGCGTCGGCCACACTGATCGCACTTGCCACTGCCCACCACATCCGGTTCCTACGAGCCGTGTATCGTCAAAAGCATTCATGCATGCACTACAGAGGTAACAGACCACGAACGACGCGTGGTACGTTTTGCCGTTGAATTTCCCAAGCGATTGCAAGTGAAAGCTGTCGCACCCGGTGCACTGTGCACATGAAAACACGAGTTAGTCGTTATTGTCGATTTGATAGTACAAATTTGGGGAGGGGGTGCAATCGAATCGAATCGATCCACAATCGATCTGATTGGTTGAATTTCATTGAGAAAGTTTTTGATTGGTTAATACTTTTGAGCTCATCTGAAGTAGCCAATCAAAAGGATTTAAATTCCAACGAGAAACCACAACACAAAATTTCACTCGAAAGCACAATAGTTATATTTGGTTTATGATGGAGTAGTAGGTAGTAGTAGTAAGTACCTGGTACACGTACGACTGTTTAGTCATAGACGCCTTGACGTTGACAGGGGACTTGTACACACGGACGAACACGCGCACGTAAAAGTCAATGCTGCAAGAAATGATGGGCACAATGTGCTTTTGATACTTGACCGCCGCGGATTCAATCGAGTGCAGCACTAACAAGATGTCATAATCAACTAAACGTACGACTAACTAGTGGTGCGTTAGTAAGTAGTACCCATGCGGAGGGCGTTTTCGTGGAGGTAGTTGGACTTGTATGGCACGACTCCGTACCGCGAAAAGCAAACCTAATCATGACGAGATTTATATATATCGTGTTGAGTTGATATATATATATATATGAAATGAACAAACGTACGTCAGGGTCCTTGCCACAGAGCACGGGCATGTCGGTGCACGTGACGCAAAGAAGGCCGCCGTTGGCAATCGCTTGGACGGCGCCGTCGAGGAAGATGGACGCCGACCCGTACGGATCCAGGTCGATCACGTCAAAGTTGTCGGCTTCCTTGCGATGGCTGTACATGACGGACGTTGCGTCGTCTTCGTTCGGGATGAGTTTGTCCGTGCTCAGTTGGTTGTACTAGGAACAAGCCCCATGAGAATGATATGTGCCGATGGGGAGAGACGTACTTCGATGTTGCGCTTGATAGAGATGACGGCGGCAGGGTCCAAGTCGTTGACGAGGATCGATTGCACGCCCTCGATTTCCTGCAAGTACCGAATGGAGCGAAGGCCGCTGGCCGCCAGCGCCTCGAAGATTTTGAGGCCGTTCGTGTCGGCGTTGTCGCGGACATGCGCTTGGACTTCGTCGACCGTGGGCACCGCGTCATTCTTTTCACGCTTCCGCTGCTTAAGGATGGTTTCCTTGGCCCGTTCGTGCGCAAACTGGTTGATCACGGCGATGGAGAGGTCGCGGTTGAGTACTTGCACCTTGTTGTAGAACACTTGGTTGCCCTTGGGAAACAGGATCTTGGCGCGGCCTTCGCTGATGATTTCGCCTTCAAAGTCGGCGGCGGCTGGCGTTGTCATGATGGTTCGATGGATGCAGAGAGGACGACCGAGGAGAGGCAGGCGGCGCAACAGCATGCACGGAATTAATGGTTGTTGGCTGAACCAATCCCTGCGACGGGATTGGCTGAACCAAATCCCTGTGATTGGATTGGCTGATTCTTTGCAGAATTGAATCCTTGTGATTTGATTGGCTTTGGCGTTACAATGAAACCGTTTGAACTGTCACAACCGTCAAGTGTTGAATTGTGAACTCCTGAGAGCTGCGATTTCCTCTGGAGAAATATTGTTTATGTGTTTCCTCAGAAGAAATATTGTTTATATGTTTTTCTGGAGAAGCGACATGGAGAATGCATCGACACAACCAAATCTACAGTAACGTTACAGAAGAATCAGAAGAAGTGTTTAGCCAATCAGATTTGCAGGAAATCAACAGCAATTTCGATTTAGTGTGTGACTTCAATTAGTGTGATACCAAACACCTTTTTACATACAAATTTCAGTATAAAGATTCGATCGATAGATTTGGCGATTCAGCACAAAAGTCCAAATTTTGGGTAAAAGGGAGTCATTTCGCCAAAGGTTTTTTACGTTAGTTGGGGCGTGGAAAAGTGCAAAGTGCACTTCCGTATACGACGATGAAATTATCCGGATATCCCCTCGATTTGGATTCCCAACAAACGCGAGCAAAGCTGCGAGCTTCATCGCCTCGTTGTCGACCTCAACCAGACAGGTGATTGCATGGGGAACGTAGAGTCCGTCCATGGCAACGCCGGCGGTCGCCATGTTAGAGCTAACCAGAGCGGCGAAGGAGCCGTACTCGACACAGGGCTGGAGGAGCTGGAACAACTGCGAGAAGGATTCAGGCGGGTGACTTCGCTCAGTCGAAATGCCCCGCAGCAGCAGCAGCACGGCATGGAGAAGGACACATTTCGCATCATGGTGTTGCATGCGTTTCCACGCTTGCCCAAGACATTAGGGGAACGTCTCTTCGACGTACTCAACACGGAAAGGTCTGGGCTGTTGCAGTGGAGCGAGCTGTTGTCCGGATTGGACCTGACGCAGCACGTGCACGGGAACAAGGCGCTGTTGGTGGAAAACCAGTGCAAATTCCTGTTTGACGTGTACGACCTGAGCGAGTCGGGACAGCTGCAGCGCGACATTCTTGATCGCTTCGCCAACGTCATCTACGGCGTGCGCGGCATCCCCTCCATGGACGAGGCATTGCAAGCCCTGTTTGACAAGCCCGGCAAGGTTCAACACCTCCTGACCCTTCTCATATCTCTGATGATGTCTAACCACCTTGCCTAGGTGCCGACGCTAAGCTACGCCGACTTCTCGTCGGCCTTTCGCGAGAAATCTCCTGCGTTCTTGTTCACATGGCTCGAAACCCTCGCGCGCCACGTCGGTCGAAAGCCCCATCCGGCGATCCGCGATCTCCAGGACCGGTACAACGTCGTCCGGGTGCGCGAGCGCATCCAACGGAGCACGCTGCTGACGCTGGAAGAGATTTGTGGCCTGGAGAAGTGGTTCCAGCGGGCTCTGAGGGGTCGGCTGACGCTTCGAACGGCCGATTTTTTGCTGCAGGTGCTGGAACCCCACGTGTCTCGGCCGTTCTGCGACCTCCTGGCGCCGTGGCTTGGGGACAAGATCGACTTTGCCTCGTTTTGCGCGTTGCTGTCGAATTTCTGCAGAGGACATGCCCAGCGCTCGTTCTTGTTTCAAGTGGTTCAGGTGGATGGAAAGATTCCGCAAGCCAAGGCGGCGCTGTTGGCAACGGCAGTGGCGGCCTCGTCAGAGGTACTATATATATATGTATATTGCTTTCACCATTGATATATATTATTTCATGTACTAGGCAGCATCAACAGTAGACGAGACGGTGTTTACCGACTTGAACGAAGATCAATTTGGTGGGCTGCAGTTGTCGTCCCTCGACCAATTTGCAGATCGAATGGCGGTGGCGGCTTGCTGTCAGTTCGACTGCTGTTTACGACCGCAAGATCCAACCATTGAGAGCCGAATCATCGACGCCCGATGGACAGAATATGACCAGCCGCACGTGTCGCATGTACGCCATCACAGACATATATATCATTTTGTCTGAATAAATGATATATGGGGGTAGGTGTGGTACTTGGTCGATTCGACGTGGTGGTACAACTGGTGTGGGTACACCTCATTCCATCCCCTGAACGGCAGCCAAGGCGGCAACTTGGCTTTTCCGACGCTAGCGTTGGACACTGTCCAGCAGTCGGGGCTCCATCTGCCTGTGGGTGTAGACGAGACCAAGCGACCTGGGCCAATGAAGAATTGGAGTCTGCAGTACCGCCACGGCAGCCGGCGCCTCAAGCTCGACATGGTCGTGGGTCAGCACTTTCACGTAAACATATACATTCCATCATCTCGACTGATGTCCTCCATCCAATACATATATATGTATGCGTAGCTGCTGCCCGAACCAGTGTATACCACCCTCGGGCACTGGTACGGCGGGGGGCCGTCGTTTGGTCGGACGTACTTGGCGTCGTCGATGGAGTTGGAACTGTACCCGCTGGTGCTGCGTGTGGGCCGCACAGACGTCCGCGGGGATGTGACGGTGTCGGGGGAGGAGGTGGTGGTGGGGCGGGGCAGTCGGGCGGGTGCTGTGCTGCAAGACTGCTGCCATGTGCTCATCGTTCGAGACCATCACACGCGGCTGTGGTGCACGACTTGTGTGTCCAAGGTAAGCAAGCAACTCACACTAAATGTGCCTGTTTATATGACACTATTTGAAGGTGTTGGTGTTGCCAAACGACGCCCTTCCGTACGACCAATTGACCCAGGACTCGATCTTAATTGTCGAGATTCAAGATGCCGACGGGTCGTGGCCATTGTCCCAGGTGCATTTGGCAGTATCTGTTGTTATAAGATGGGTTTCTAAAGGGATTGTATAGACTGATCAAGGCGGGAAAGCGTCAGGAGATCGCGTGAAAGCAGCGGCGGCGCCCTCGTCTTGTTCGTACGGACTGGTGGGGCTTGACAATCTCGGCAATACGTGCTACATGAGCAGCGCCATCCAATGCCTCAGTCATTCAAGGCTTCTGTGCGACTACTTTCGCAGTGGCCACTTCAGATACGACCTCAATCTTACCAATAAACTCGGCACCCAAGTACGTACCGTACTATTACTAGATATACGAAACGAGGCCGAGTACTAGTTAATCCCTTTCAATCAACTAACCTCTTGTGTACGTACGTTTTGCTTGGTAGGGCAAACTGGCCGTGGCATTTGGCAACTTGGTGAATGTGCTGTGGAGCACCAACAAGAAGAGCGTAGCGCCAGTGCAATTCCGCAACGCCGTGGCCAAATTCAACCAACACTTTGACAATTATGACCAGCACGACTCACAGGAGCTGCTGGCGTGCTTACTCAGCGGCCTTAGCGAAGACTTGAACCGCGTCAAGGACGTTCCGGCGCCGATGGAGCAGCCGGACAGCGCCGGACAGAGGGACTCGGTCGTGGCGGACCAGTGGTGGCAGAACTACCTGCGGCGAGAGGTGTCGATTGTGGTCGCGCTGTTTATGGGTCAATACAAGTCGCTCTTGAGCTGCCACACGTGCCAGTACCAGTCGGCGTCGTTTGAGCCGTTCACGTTTTTGCAGGTAAGCCAGTGTAGTTGTGATTCTCCATGCATGAGCGGCGTCTAGTATGACGTGGCATCCCCCCGAATGTGTTGTAGTTGCCACTGCGCGAAACCGACACGTTTGTGCTCGTGCTCACGGTGGTGTTCCACTGCGGCCGCGAACCCATGCGATGCTCGCTCGAGCTGCGGCGGGATGGCGTCGTGGCGGATATCAAGCGCGCGGTCGCCCGGCAGGTGGGCTTCGCCGAGTCGACGCCGCTCATGGTGGCGTGTATCAACAGCCAAGAGCATACGATTCAGTCCGTGTACCCGGACCAGTTCAAGCTGAGCCTGATCAAGGAGCAGGAGCAGGTGGTGGCATACGAACTCGAAGTCGAACTGTACGACGCTCCCGAAGTCTCGCTCGACACGCGGCTGCATGTCGGTGATGCGGTGGGCGTCCAGAACGACCGCAGCCCTGTGCCGACCCACGCCCGCATCACTGCGTGCAACGCCAACGGCACGTACGACATTGCGTTTTGGACCGGGCGCGTCGACTTTGGGTAGTAGTACCTAATGACATGCTGTAATATGTGACGACGTCATGTGTGACTGGGTTAGGTACTCGCGCACCCGCCTCGTGCACTATGGAGGCAGCCACGTGTTTTTGAACGTGGTCCACCGGCGCCTGGAAAATGCGACAGTGTTTTTTACCGATCCGAACGTCCTGCGGCTGTTTGGGACGCCGCTGGTCGTAGCGGTCGTGCCACAACGCACGACGGGGTACCAGCTGTACACGTATATCTGGCGCCGGCTGCGGCGCATCTTTCACTGGTCGGCACCGCCCGATCCGGCTCAGATCAGCCACCTCCCTCCGTCCGCCAGCAGGGCCAGCGACGTGGCCACCGTGGCACTGGGCACGCATTTGGGTGCTGCGCTTCCGAAATGATATATATATATATGCTAAACAGTCTGGGTAGAGCTCACAAGGTTTGGGTTTTGCCTACGGTTGGTGACAATGGATGGCATGGCGTGCTCGCGGTGTCCGTGGCTGAGTGGCTGCCGCGGGTGCTTGGTCAGCAGCCATCCGGACGCGCTGCTCCAAGTGTGCGGGCGGGAAACCATCGCCATTGACTGGGACATTCAAACGATGGCGGAGGACTACGACGCCACCGAAGCCAGCAAGGTGCAGGTGAGCAAATCCCTCACAATATATGGAGTTAGTTGATCATGTTGTATTCCTGCAGGTGCACGCGTCGTTTGAAAAGCAAGCCAAAGTCCAAGCAGCAGTGTTAAGTCTCCAGTCATGCTTGAAGGACTTTACAGCGAGTGAACCCCTGGACGAAGTGAGAGCCTCCCCTTTCTCTCTCGACCGTTCGTTACACCCCTCATATACTATGATTGCTTTGGTAGGCGTACTGCAGTCGGTGCAAAGCGCTGACGCCCGCGGCCAAGAAGATGGATCTATGGCGGGTGCCTCCGCTGCTTGTGATTCAACTCAAGCGCTTTCAATACACAGCTACGAGTCGCAAGAAGCTGCGGCACTTGGTGCAGTTCCCTCTCAAAGGGCTCGACTTGACCGAGTTCTTGGTGCGATCAAGTCCAGATTCAGGGCTCCAGAACTGGCAGTTCCTCGGGGGGAAGCTGGCGCCCGACCAAGTTCCCGCCGCCGTGTACGATCTCTACGCCGTGGTCAACCATATTGGCGTGCTGGGCGGCGGCCACTACGTCGCCACTGTCTTGAGCGAAAGCGATAAGCGGTGGAAGTGCTTCAACGACCACCAGTGCCGAGACATCGACGAGAAGGATGTGGTCACGCCGTCTGCGTACATTTTGTTTTACATCCGGCGGGACATGAAGTCGCTGCCTGTGCACCAAGTGTTTCCTGTCAATAGCACGTCGCCCGTGCTGAGCGACGAAGAGATGGCGGCGCTGCTCCACGAACCTGATAGCTCGCGCTGCGTTGTTAGTTAAGTCCAATTGTAACCACAAACTACTACTACTAATATAGATGGGTCGTTCAATTGTACTACGTAGTACTACGTAGTACTACGTAGTAACCACTATTAATACTAGTACTAACTGTGTGGACGCTCGCAAGTTCACTTGACTTTAGCATTGGTACTGAGACTTAGACTAGTTATCGATTATCAGTGGACATACGTGTTATCTTTTAACAGGCAATTTGCACAGGCCTATCTATCGTATGGCGCCCACGAGCTTTTGATTTCAACGGCAACCTGTACTATTCTTACCAACTAAGTATTAATACTAACTAGTACTACTACCGAAACAGCGCAGTCCACTCGGGCTCGGACGCGACGATGCTGCATGCAAACCGATGCTCCACCAGCCCCACAAACATGCGCACACCCAGCGGCAGCACGTCGTCGTTGAAGTCGTACGAGTCGGAATGTAGGTCCCGCCCTTGCTCGGTTTGAGCTTGTTTGGTCCCGAGGAAGAAGAAGCACCCGGGGCGCTGTTCGAGGTAGTAGGCGAAATCCTCTGCCGCCATCATGGGCAGTCCGTCCTCCGACACGACGGCGCGCACGGTCGCCGCCACTTGCTGCACCACTTGGGTCTGCAGCGGGGTGTTGATCACCGTCGGGTAGCTCTCCACGAGGGTCACGGTCCCCTCCGCCCCATGCATGTGACATGTGTCGTGGACGATGGTTTCCATGCGGCGGCGGAGGGTGGCGGCGACGGCCGGGTCAAAGTCGCGCATGGTGCCACCGAGAGTCGCCGTGGACGGAATCACGTTGGACGTCTCGCCGGCGTGGAGCGTCGTGACAGACACCACCGCGCTCGCGTACGGCGACAGGCTCCGGCTGACGATGGTTTGGAGCGCTGTCACGATTTGGGTGGCCACGATGATGGGGTCGACGCACAGATGCGGCGCAGAGCCATGACCACCCTTGCCAGTGATGGAAATGGAGAATTCTTGCTCGTGCGCCATCACTGGGCCGCTCCGGACGTGAACGTTGCCGACCGGAAACCCATAGTTGTGGTACCCGTACACTTCGTCGACGCCGTCGAGGCAACCTCCTTCGATCATGGGAACGGCGCCACCGGGCCCTTCTTCTGCCGGCTGGAAGAGAAGGCGAACGACAGTGCCTTGGGGAAGGAGGTGACGACGGGGATATAGCACCATGGCAACTCCGGCGAGCGTGGCCATGTGCCCGTCGTGGCCGCACATGTGGGCGCATTGGGCGTTCTGCGAGCGGTACGGCAGATGTGGATTGTTCTCTGTCATGGGGAGACCGTCCATATCAGCTCGTAACGCGATGCAGGTTACGTTGTTCGAAGAAGTGGAGGGAACGGACGATGACGACTCGATGTCCACGACAAGGCCTGTGGTGGCACAAGGACGGATGCTCCCCTCGGGGATCTTTGCATGCTCCATCAGGAACTGCTTCACGCGGCTCTGAGTTTGGGTTTCTTTGAACCCAAGCTCGGGAAACGCATGCAATTCCCGTCGAAACGTTCGCAAGATGGGGTGCATTGTCGTGCACAATAAGATTGGTTTTCACTTTTTCTCATCTGGCAAAATGTACAAAACACAGCCAATCAGAAGCACGAAATCTTTGTTTTGGCTTCTCACTACAAATGTGTATATTATTACGTGGCATTGCGTCAGTGCCAAGTTGTAGTTGCCGTTGCACAACCCGACGCAGGGCTCCATCACTGGCAGTTCCTCGGGGGGAAGCTGGCGCCCGACGAAGTTCCCGCCGCCGTGTATAATCTCCACGCGGTGTCAACCACATTGGCCATGTCCTGGTCACGTCGTCACGTCTTGAGCGAGCGGTGGAATTGCTTTAACGACCACCAGTACCGCGACATCGACGAGAAGGATGTGGTCCGAGTCCGCGTACATATTGCGTTACATGAATCTGCTGTCACAAGTGTTTCCTGTCAGCAACTCTTGTGCGCTGAGCACTGAAGACATGGACGAGCTCGACCGTTCGAAGGCGAACTGGCCCCAGTTCAACAGCAAGGGAAGTATTATGTTGCCAGAGTAGATCAATTTTTAATGGGAATCAGTCCACAGATGTTGGGCTGTGGCCACTTGGTCGCGGGGGATTGTGGCGAGAATGGCGTCGATGTCGTCGTTGTCCCAGCCGTTGGCACAAAGCAGTTCGAGGTCACCCAGTTCCTTCCGCGTACTTTTCATACTACAGCATGGCCAAGAACGACACTGTGTCACATACAAATGTGTCAAACGTGCAACGTACAAGTGATGCATGCTGTCCAACGCTGGGTTACTCGTTTCTTTGAACTCCAGCATCGTGATGTATCTAAAGGCAGGTTGAATCCAATATAGGTCCAATCGAATTCCCCACCGACTCCCATTGCTCGTTGTTTCTTTTTGGATTGTGCTAAGGATGCTCTCGCAGTGCTGCAGCTCAGACCCCTGTATGCGGTGGGCTTCCTCATCGCCGCTGGGGCCGTCGGTTGCATTGTCATCTACTCTTGGAGAAGAGAGTCGAGGAAGCGTGCCTTGCTTGAAGTCACCACTTTGATCGCGCAAAGATTTGAGAGATGGCGACGACGTTCTCTTCTCCATCGAAGGCCGCGTCGGGAGGATGGGCGGCACCATGACCACGTTTATCTCAAACAGTTGCAATTCGAAACTGCCACGTTACCGATTGGTCACATTATATCAAATCAAATATTAATACAAGTTGTCCAATTGCATGGTACTTTTGGATCAGCTTGGCCAATCAAACGTGTCTCGACAATCAACCAGTGAGCTGGATCATGGACGTGATCGAGGTCGTACCGTTTGCCGCGGCGCGAGTGCAGGAACTGCATGAGATTCACGTTGCGAGCGGTTATGAGCAGTCCTCCAACACGAGAATACGCAAGAGTCGCAAAGACTTTCATCTTCGCCGTCGAGCCAATGCGTACAAGTCTCACAAGTTCCCCGCGCGGTTTCGAGTCAAACCTCGAGCCAAGCAGTCGGCCACTGGAGTCGAGGAGAGATGCCGCAAACACCGCCGACGCGCCATGCTTCGTCAAAAGTCGGATCGCTTGGCGACGCACCAATGGCATGCGAAGCGCATGAAGATGGGCAAGGTGGACGGCATATGGGTTTCCCTGCATCGCTTGGATCGAGGGACGGCCGCGGCTCTTCTCGCCCCGTCGACCGTCTGCGACACGTCGTATCTCTCCGTCATTGACGTCCATGGTCCCAAGGAGGACGTTCTGGAAGCGCTGGACTCCATTTTGGACGAATCTTTGACCGATGACGTGCTCCATGGCGATGTCGAAGGAGCGTCCATGTTGTATCACGCGGATGCATTTCCTATGAACGCCATCGGTCCCGCCCGCGTCATGTGCAAACGTAGCCGTGATGAAGATTCGTCTTCTCTGCACGTGTGGCTCTGGACGTATCCGAGTATGGTCCCGCCGTTGCTCTCCACCCTCGCCAGCCTCGACTCGTAAACGCTCACATATCTCAAATGTCTCTAACGGACTTCTAGGCACAACGTCTGCGTGCAGCGGCGAGCTGACTTGTGTCGCTTTGAGCTCCGAGGGCCCCAAGCCCCCCGCGTGATGACCCGCGTCTTCCAAAGCCACGATCGACTGCGCTGGACTACCAACCAAACTCTTGAAACATCCCGCATCCAGAGCTGGCAGTTTACCGACCCCCGAACGCAACCTAAAGCTAGAAAGAACACTGGGATGAGTAGCCTCGTGGACGCACCACCCGCGTCTGTGCCCGACCCAGCGTGCCCCGTCACCAAGGCCAAGCTCCCACCGACCGACGAGCTGACCGTGGCCGCCTTGAACGCCCGATTTGCGTCTGTGCTTCGCTGGGCCACCGAGCAAGGCACGGGCTACAGCCAGCTCGTGTCGCCGACTCCACCGGACCCGTTGGCCGTCCCAACCCCCCAACCAGCCGACGCCAACAACGCGACCGACTCGATCCTGTGGGATGCCACCGCCATGCCGCCGCCGTTTGTCCACGATCACATCGTCAACCAACCTCCACGGCGCCACAACAATCCATCGGACGCCGCCGTGCCATCCTTCCCAAGCATCACCGTGCAGAACGCCCTCGGATGGGATGTCATAGTGCACGCCAATATGGCACCCACCGTCCTCAAAGCGCTCGTGTTTGCAGGCGCGTCGGCGGTACGTACGAGCACTAAAAAATGTAGAGTGTATTCCACAGCTTTTACAGTGGTTTGCTCATTACAACATGTAGATTGGCATGGACGAGCGACAGGCCCTTCGCACCCGCCACCACTTGCTCAAGTACGTACCTCTCAATGCATGTACATGGTCAAAGCCTATGGGGCTTGTCATTGTTTATATCGTGGAATAATAATTTTATTTTGATATTTTGGTTCTAGCTTTCCAAGGGATTACCCCGACACTGGCGCTGGTCGTGAGTTTTGGGAGGCGGTTCGACGAGAGAAAGAAGCCAAACACACTGCGACACCCAAAGCCAAGCGCACGCCCTTCCACGCACTTCAAGTGGCGTCGCCGTTCGCTCCGGACTGGAGACTGCTCTTCTCGAACGACTTGACGGATTTTTGTGTCCTTCGCGGTGCAGAGTTTATGGAGCCTTTTCCGTTCTACAACCCATCGGCGAAACAAGGTACAAGATAGCTCGCGTATAGTTGACGACTAAATGGTTTGATTTAGACCTGGCGATGGTTCCAACGGCCATGTCCACGTTGATCTGTGTGCAAGTGGCCCTGCCTCGACGGGGAACTGTAGAAGACAATGCGATGGTATGAATACTGCATTTCGTATATATATATATAATATATTTATATGGAGGATTCACGCACAAAAACAGATTTGCTTTCCAACAGAACGCGACGTGGCCGAGTTTGAGCGGGACGACCGCTGGCAGGGCGAGATGGAGTTGACGGCCAAGCAAGCCAAGAAACGAAGCGACGAGATCGAGGTACGTGACGATATTCACAAGCGGAAGGGTCTCCGTGATATTGGACCTGTAGATGCGATCGGTGATGGGTTTCGTCACTTCCGTCGCGCATGTGCGGGGGTCGCTGCGCGCCGTCGGATTCTGTAGCTGCAACACGTTGCAACTTGTGTTTATAAGTCAGCACAAACCCCACGGGCTGGTCATGGTGCGCAATCCGTCGTCCAGACAGTACCGCCCCGCCCTCTTGACCGTGCGCTGATTAGCTGCTTTGAAGCAAACAGTTCTTGGTGTGATTTCGTAACATCTTGGAACCAAGGGCTGTCGATATCATGTTCAATGACTTCACATCGATTCTACGTACTAACTACTGTACATGCGAGCTACAGTTAAGCTTCCTTTGCCCGTGAGGGTTTACTCTCCCAATATACGCAGCAATTTATTTAGGATTAACTAACAGTAACGTGATGTCTATTATGGTTTCAAGTCGACTTGGCCGGCTACAGTACATTGGTGGACATGTCCACATGTAAGTACTGTACTCGTCCAGATATGCTCTGACAGAATGATCACATGTCCCCCCCCCCACCATCACAATCGTGACCAATGCAAACTCAAAACTACAAGTACGTAATTGCAAATCTCTATTTCATCCATGTACTACTACTACTGTTTACGCAGACCACAGTTCCTGGATGTATCGGTGGTTGTGCTGCAAGTCTTGGACGTAGCGCGTGGCGTCAACCACCGACTTGGCTCCGTGCGTCTGGACCAGCTCCACAAATGCCTTGTGCACGTCCGTGCCCATGAGCGTCGCGCCGCACACGTACACGTACCCCCCCGCAGCCAGCACCTTCCACAACGCCGCGCCTTGTTGGCGAATCAAGTGCTGCACATACACCTTTTGCGCCGAGTCGCGCGAGAAGGCCACGTGGAGGTCGGAGAGCGTGCCACTTGCTTGGTACGTTTCCAACTCTTGTTGGTACAAGTAGTCTTCGGATTGCCGGCGACAGCCAAAGAACAGCCACGTGGCCCCGACAGTTTCTCCGGCTTGTTTTTGGGCGTGACGCTCTTGGAGAAAGGCGCGCATGGGGGCGATGCCCGTGCCCGGTCCGACGAGGATCACGGGGGTTTCAGGAGAGGGCGGCAGTTTGAACGTCGACTTGCGGATGGTCATGCGGATGCTGGGCCACGTTCGCACTTGTTTCTTGCCTTGCTCGCCGTACGGATTGGCCACCTTTGGCTTGTCTAGGACTGCCGCGTCGGGGAGCGCCAGCTTGGCCAAGTAGTTAGACGTCACGCCTTTGAACTGGCGGCCTTCTGGTAGGTCCGACGTCGCGATCACTCCCAGCGTCACGTGGATGCGGGTGGGATGGACGACCGACGACGACGAGATCGTGTAGTACCGCGGCTGCAGCGACGGCAAGATGTGGATAAACGCCACCAGTGGGATCTGCAGCGACGGAAATGCTTCGATCACGTCGCCAAACGTCCGGTGCGCGTCCACGACCCATGTCTGGTACTCGGCCTTGCCGTCCGCCGACGCCAGCCGGAGCAGCCGGTCTTGGTCCACGGACGACGTCGCGTAATGGGCCAGCGCCGTCAGCGCTCCTTTGCGCGGCGCCGCGTTCAGGTCCAAGTACTGGCTCAGAATGGTGCGGATGGTCGCGGGGGTGGGGAATGGCAGCTTGGTCGCCTTGTCCAGAGCTTTGAGCTCCACGACGCCGTCTTCGTCAAAGCGGAGGGCGGTGGCGACGCGGGTGACGAGGGCGGGGTCGTTTTCCGGCAAAATCGCCAGGTTGTCTGCCGTCGCGTACGTCACGCCGGCGTGTTTGATGTCAAACTCCAAGTGCAACGTCGATCCAGACGCTGTGGATTGACGCAGTTGGCGCGTTTCGACCAGTTTTGCTTCCGTGTTGTGGAAGAAGTGTTTGGTCGAGTTTTGAATGAGGTCGTCCGGAATGGGCTTGGCGGTTGCCGATGCCGCCGCCGCCGCCACGGGGACCACGTCAAACGCGAGATGAGGCGCCTTGGTCTTGGACGCCTTCACATCTCCTTCCTCGTCCGACGTTTCCAGGTACCCGTCGGCCCGACGCAGCGTGGACCACAGCTTCTCCTTCCATGCATCAAAGTCCTCTTCGAGCGACCCGTCATCGTCCCCTTCTCCAAGAGGGAACACGCGTTGCGCGCCATGCTTGGCCAGCTGCGCGTCCACTGCACGGCCGATGGCGTTGTATTGCTCATACTGTTTGTTGCCGAGCCCGAACACGGTGAACTTGACCGTGTCAAACTCATTGTCGGCCAAGTGGCCGTCCGTGTCGTTCAGAAACT
Source organism: Aphanomyces astaci (assembly GCF_000520075.1). Classification (NCBI taxonomy): domain Eukaryota; phylum Oomycota; class Saprolegniomycetes; order Saprolegniales; family Verrucalvaceae; genus Aphanomyces; species Aphanomyces astaci. Next base: position 1,627,391 of record NW_009798265.1, on the reverse strand, counting down.
TCATAAATTCCACCGCATTGTCGGTGGGGTCGCCTTCGCCGTACGTCGCAACCACAAAAATGACGTACTCGAGGGTCTTGAGCAAGGACGGCTCGAACTCTTCCAAGTCGACCAGGTCCACGGCAAAGTACTTTTGATCGTTGCCCAACGACACCAATGTCTTGGCAAAACTCTCCGCCGTGCCTGTTTGAGATCCGTAGAACACGGTCACCAAAGGTCCGTTTACAACGGGCTTCTTGGCCACAATCGCGGAGCTTCCCCCCGTCAACGACGTGGTTGCCTTCACGCCAGTTGATCCGGCAGCGGCGGCACGGCGCTTTTCTTCTTGCATGGCCTTGTACCTCGCCTCAAATGCTTTGTCGGCTTCGTTTACTCCGGGGCGAGCGAAGAAGTACACGGAGATGGCGACCACCACCGCCGACGCCACATACACGTACAGGTCACTCATGTGTCTATCGGTGGGGAAATTGACGAATGAGATGGAAAGGTGACAGGGTTTGCGTGTTTTTAGCCAATGAAATGAATTCCGATCGATGATTGGTTAAATTGAAGTGTGCAATAATGGCAACAAGTAGCTGGTGTTGGGCAGTTTCTCCTTGTACACTACGCAGCCGGGGCCACCAGGAAGGACTGAGGTGCAGAGTAAGTCCGAAAATGGGGAATGAAGAGGGGTCAATGCTGATTTGGACTGGGTATGGTTGCCATCCGGTGGATTACGCACGAGGACTTTCTTAACGAATACTGTCAACAGTAGTACTACGTATTATATACTTCCTCTGTTTCATAATACTGACACCATTTCGAAATTCACTTTTTTCATATTACTGCCACCATTTCTCTATGATTGGCTGATGATACCAATAATGCATGTTATTGGCTATTATTCAAAAAGCAACTACTGCTGGAGCATGTTGGCCGCAACGAGAAGCGACACAGGGCAGGTGACATTCAACATCAGGGTGCCAGCACGTCTCATCGCGTCCTTGTGCAGATGCGGGAGTTTGAAATGGTTACCCCCACGGTGCTCAAGCACAAGACGCATGACAGCCTGCAAGGTAAGAAAAACATTGGCAAGCTTCTCATCGTTGAGCATGCCGAATGCCATCAATGTCGACGCAATGACATCATCAACAGAGCGGCTGACCACCTTGTACTGTAGAGACTGGATTGAAGCGAAGA
>NW_009798265.1:1615545-1616365 GCF_000520075.1 Aphanomyces astaci | reverse complement strand
TAGTGCATGATAAGCTACTGGTATATGAAGGCAAGGGTAACATTTGCAATACTATAGAACTGGTGATGGTCTCTACATTCACTGGAGAGATACAATCAACAAACAAGTTGCTGCATTCGCGTCGGCGCTCAAACTATCGACATCGATCGTTCGCTCTGGATACAACACCGAGCAATACATGGCAGACGCGCATGAGTATTTCAAAGCCCAAAAGTGGAACAAGAAGCAAACAACATTCCACCTTCAACCCCACCACTGTGTTGCCCGCGTTCATCTTAATACTTCAAGTATGAACTCCGACAAGTCCGACATCCAACGCGTCGTATTCAGTGACAAGCGTGAGGACTTCCAAACCTGGATGGACGCCTTCCGTGGTGAGCTGCAGAAGCGCTGGCTTAAGGCCCGCGTTGACGCCCAAAACGCCAAGCGTGCCGTGTGTGACGTGTTGTACGAGTCGTGGCTTACTGGTGTGCCGGATTCGCTACCGGATACCTTAACGCAAGAATCCCTACAGGAGGCCATCCTCCTTAGGGATTTATAAAACGTGGAGATTCGCTCACTTTTGTCAAAGCCCCTACCGCTCAACGTGTACCTAATTGACCCAGCCGTTACTGTCACCGAGATCTGGCGCATGCCACCGAGATCTGGCGCATGCTCGAACGTGATTTTGGGGAGTCGAGCGCGGCGGGTGTCATTGGCCTCCTCACTAAGTTCGTCGGCGCCCTTACGTCCGACTACCGCCATGTGGGTGACCACTTTAAGGCAATGAGTGCCCTACGGAACCGCATCAACGCTCAGAGCGTCAAGTGCTTCGGCGAGC
>NW_009798265.1:1605200-1610233 GCF_000520075.1 Aphanomyces astaci | reverse complement strand
ACAAGTCCGAAATTCCGGTTGGCCAAATTCTGGCCAATGAGCGCAAGCGAAAACCGAATGGCGGCCAGAATGAATGTTTCTACTGTAACGGCAAGTACAACGAAGGTGCCAAGGTGCACATGAAGAAGGACTGCCCAAAGCGCAAGGAAGATTTTGCGAAGGGGTACTACCGCACGTCCATCTACAAGGCGGCGAAGAGTGGTCCTGCTAAGGTGGCGGCGGTGCGCGCTACTCGCAGTGAAGTGGCCGTGGGCCAGGTGGAAGTGGCCACTCCAAGCGGCGGCGATCGCACTGCCACGGACATGGAGGAGGCGGCTGCTAGCCTGGATGACCTCACCATGCAGTTGGAGTATGCGGTAAGATTAACCTCGTCTCATCTATTACATGGAGGAGGCGGCTGCTAGCCTGGATGACCTCACCATGCAGTTGGAGTATGCGGTAAGATTAACCTCGTCTCATCTATTACATGAGAGTAGTGTAGTTACTAAGAATCATTGGGTCTTAGATTCTGGATGCGGAGTGAGCCTCACTGGTAGAGCTGAAGTGTTTGTACGAGCTAAAGTTGATACCTCGTATAGATTTAGCTTTCCAAATAATGGCTCTTTGGATAATTCACATGTTGGATTGATTCGTTTGTGCTTGTTGGGACCACTTGGACTCAAAGAGTTTGAGTTTGACAACGTCGCCTATGTCCCGGGGTCAGCTACCAACATAATTAGCGAGCGCCTCCTGCAAAAGTGTGGATACACAGTGGTGAATGGTCACTCCCCTAAGTTTAAGTTCATCCTGAAAGGGTATAAACTGCAGTTTGTAGCTGTAGCAATTGCAGGGTCCTACTACATCAGGCACATGAGTACCAAGGAACGCCAAGTTGTGTGTCAAAGCGTCAAGGCACAAACATATAAAGGAGATACTCTAACACTAAGCAAAGTGGAATATATACTGAAAGAATGGCATGTGAGGCTCGGTCACGTTGGTCGAGCTATGCTTGTTCGACTTCTCAGCAGTGGACAAGTCAAAGGTGTGCCAAAGATTGAGGCCAAAGTACTCAACGAAGTGGCATTCTACTGTAAGGTGTGTGTGCAAATGAAGAGCAATAGAGTGTCCTATAGGAACTTACAAGGGTCGAGGGACAGCGATGTCTACAGCACTCTGCATTCTGACACGAACAGTCCCATGAAAGTGAAGGGGCAATATGGTCCTCAAGCTGGGATAAAGTACTACGTAAATCTGATTTGTGACAAGTCATCATGGAAGTGGTGTTTTCCTATTTGCAAGAAAAGTGAATAAGATCTGTGCGAGTACTGCGAACTGATGGAGGCAGGCAAAGAGTTCGTCAACAAGGCCCTGGAAGACTTCTGTCGTCTCCAGGGAGTTCGATTTGAGAAGTCCCTGGAGACGACAGAAGTGTCGGAGGAACGTGACCACCAAACTAAGTTTGGTAAAATTCGATGTGCCCTAAATGATGCACAAATGTCAGCAAAGTGGTGGCCAGAAGCCCTAATGTATGGCAACTACATCCAAAATAGGACACCTAGTGCGAGGTTGGCATATAAAAGCCCATACGAAATAGTGTATGGGAAAACTCCGGATCTAAGCTGGATGCAAGTTTGGGGCTGTGTATGCTATGCTCATGTCGCACATGATATCCGACACGACAAAAAGCTCTCAGCACGTCGAATCAAATGCAGATTCTTAGGAATCGCTGATGACTACAAAGGATATCGGCTTCTAAATGTACACACAAATCGGTTCTTCATTGCTCGGGATGTCCAATTCGATCGTGAATATGGTGAGAAGGTCGTGAGGAATGCATTCGATTCGAATGAGTCCGACCTTACTAGTAAAAAAAGTAAGCAAGTTTCAACTCTCGAATTGAATTCAGGTGAAACTGAAACGCCTGCTACAAGGAGTACAATGTCAGTGGGAGATATCGAAGCAGATTGTAATTCTGACAATCCGGATTGCCAAGAGGTTGAACTGTTGACACCTCGACCGAAGAGAACACAGAGGATTCAGTTCATTTGAAGGACTATAAGTGTTACCAAGTCCAAATGCACAAGATTAAGGTTCAACGTCATGACCTACTCGGAGTCAACATGGCCATCGTAGTGCCTCGGTCACTGAAGGCAGCTCTACTCACACTTCAGCGAGAAAACTGGATGGGAGCAGTGAACTCAGAATATGGTTCATTGATGGATAATGCTACCTGGGATTTAGTTAGTTTGCCCCAAGGAAAAACTGCATTACCATGTTATACATTGGGTGTTTAGTGTAAAGTACACATCCATCGGTGAAATTGAAAGATATAAGGCGAGACTTGTTGCCAACGGCCAGTTTCAACAGTATGAACTACGTCCTCTGTCCCATATTACTGGTCGATATGAAAAACACACTTGTTCCATATTACTACTACAAAACTCATATGATTGGCTTACAAGAATATTCAGCACTTTCATTGGATATTAATCCCTAGCCTACAGTAGCAGCGAGACAGGGCAGGACACGTTCGACATGAGAAGTCCGGCGCGGCGCAGAGCCGCCTTCTTCAGATGAGGCAAGGCAAAGTTGTTGTCGCCAGCATGCTCGAGTACCAGCCGCATCACCGCTTGAAAGGTGAGAAATACGCTCTCGAGCTTCTCATAGCTCAACTCGTCAAATGCAGCGAGAGTGTATTGGATTACCTCATCCACAGTGCGACTGACCTTCTTCAACTGCAGTGATTGAATAGAAGCGAAGAACCCGAGGTCCAGCACGTTCAAGTCCGGGCTGTTTGGGGGCTGGCGGCGCACGACAAACGTCCATCCGTCCGTTGAGACAGACACCAACTCCGCGTCCGTGATCGAGCGATGTGGCGTAGCATTGTCTTGCTGTAGGATGACGCGCTTGTTCGTGCTTGGGAATGACGCCTTGATTGCTGGTACGACCTTGTTGATGACATAGTCTCGATACACCTGGGCATTGACGTTGACCAAGGTTGTGACCAACGTGCCAGCAGGACGATTCCGGGACGAACGGACAGCGGGGACCAAGGACGTGAAGGGCCACATCCCAACCTTGCCATGGAACAGAACGCCACGGCCTTCGTCAAAGCGTGGGCGTGCCACGGCAGCCAGGAACATCACTTTCGGGATGAACCTCTTACTCTTCCACGACCGACGCTGAGGTGCCTCATCAGGCAGTAGGTACACAGTTCGCCGGTCCTTGTCTGCGTTGAACCACTTCTCATCCAAGTGGACGACGTCCCATAGGGGGTCGAATTCGACGCAAGAACCGGCTTCGCCGGCGCCGGCATGGCCGGCGAGACCCGCGAGCGGCAAAACTGGACACGTTCCAGCTTGTTGGCGTCGGACAGGAGGGGCTTGATGCGCGTGGAACGACGGCGGAAGGTCCCCTTCTTGAGGTGCCGGCTCAGCGTCCCGAGTGCGATGCCAGTGGCGACAGAAATGTCACGCATCGTGGAGCGTTGGTCGATGGGAACTGCACCCACGCGCTGTTGGATGGCCTGGGACGTGTATCGCAGTCTCCGTCCAACGTTTCCCGTCTTGCTGGATTTGGTCGTTCCGTCGTTACGGAACTTGCGCCAGGTGTAGGAAACCGCACGTGCACTGACGTCGAGTGCTTCCGCGGTCTTGGCGAAGGCGCCATGGGTCAACCTGCCACCCTTGACGAACTAACTAACAGGTGTAGGTGTCGGATCACCTCGTCTCTCTTGGTGCTGGAAAGCTCGCGTGTGGCTTGGGTCATGGCGGCAAATTCAAAAGTGTGTTGATCAATATATGTGGCGTGTTTATATTTGGGTGGTGGATATTGGCTGTTGATTTTGAGCGCCAAAATTCAATTTCAGCTCTTGACAGCCAATGGACGGTTACTGTGGATTTTTATGCTCTCTATTTAATGATATCTTTCATCGAATTTGGTCAAGAAATTAATTTTTGGGGTCGACGAGAAGTCAAATCGATAAGTAATATGGGACAGAGGAAGTAGATTACGATGAGGTATATGCTCCTATGGCTCGGTTTGAGTCGTTAAGGCTAGTACTTGCGGTTGCAACGGTCTTGGATTGCGAAGTTCATCAAATGGATGTGCATACAGCGTTCCTAAATGGGAAACTGGACACTGAGGTTTTTATGCACCAACCTCCTGGATTTCAAAACAGAGGACTGAAAGGTGAGCATTTGGTGTGCAAACTACTGAAGAGCATATATGGCTTAAAACAAGCACCAAAGATTTGGTATGCAGTCCTCCATGAGTTCCTTACTACAATTGGCTTTTCACGATGTGACAAAGAGTATAGCATCTATGTGAAAAGAGTGGGAGGATTGAATGAGTTGATAAATGACATGTGCACGATTGATGATTGGATAATAATAGTCGTGTATGTCGATGATTTGACTATAGTGTCACCAAAATCAGAAGAAATCAGCAAGCTCAAAATTGAATTGAGCAATCGGTTCAAAATGAAAGACTTGGGCAACATCCATTATATCCTCAAAATGGAGGTTCAAAGAAACAGAAGTGCCAAGACCATGACAATAAGCCAACAGAAGTACATCAAGGACTTATTGGTGAAGTTTGGCCAAGAAAATGCAAAAGAAGTATCAACTCCTCAGTTAGTGGGAGTCGAGTTAGAACCTGAAACAAAGTTGTCGAAAGAGCAAATTGACAAGCAGCCATTTGACTATAGAGGCATAGTCGGATCACTGCAGTACCTGGTTCGAGGTACTCGTCCAGATATCGGTAACGCCGTTCAAGAACTAAGTAAGCTTCTTTCGTGTTACAATGATACTCATTATTATGCTGCACTGAGAGTGCTGAAATACTTGAAGGGAACATCTAAACATGGACTATATCTTGACGGGAAGTGCAAATATATATTTTATGACGTGTACACTGATGCATCTTTTGCGAGCCAAATAAGGATCGGAAAAGTATTACTGGATATTTGATCCGAATGGCTGGAATATGCATATCATGGGCAAGCTGCAAACAAATGTGTGTGTCGTTATCAACTGTTCAAGCAGAGTTGATAG
>NW_009798265.1:1587824-1605100 GCF_000520075.1 Aphanomyces astaci | reverse complement strand
CGGTTGCAACGGTCTTGGATTGCGAAGTTCATCAAATGGATGTGCATACAGCGTTCCTAAATGGGAAACTGGACACTGAGGTTTTTATGCACCAACCTCCTGGATTTCAAAACAGAGGACTGAAAGGTGAGCATTTGGTGTGCAAACTACTGAAGAGCATATATGGCTTAAAACAAGCACCAAAGATTTGGTATGCAGTCCTCCATGAGTTCCTTACTACAATTGGCTTTTCACGATGTGACAAAGAGTATAGCATCTATGTGAAAAGAGTGGGAGGATTGAATGAGTTGATAAATGACATGTGCACGATTGATGATTGGATAATAATAGTCGTGTATGTCGATGATTTGACTATAGTGTCACCAAAATCAGAAGAAATCAGCAAGCTCAAAATTGAATTGAGCAATCGGTTCAAAATGAAAGACTTGGGCAACATCCATTATATCCTCAAAATGGAGGTTCAAAGAAACAGAAGTGCCAAGACCATGACAATAAGCCAACAGAAGTACATCAAGGACTTATTGGTGAAGTTTGGCCAAGAAAATGCAAAAGAAGTATCAACTCCTCAGTTAGTGGGAGTCGAGTTAGAACCTGAAACAAAGTTGTCGAAAGAGCAAATTGACAAGCAGCCATTTGACTATAGAGGCATAGTCGGATCACTGCAGTACCTGGTTCGAGGTACTCGTCCAGATATCGGTAACGCCGTTCAAGAACTAAGTAAGCTTCTTTCGTGTTACAATGATACTCATTATTATGCTGCACTGAGAGTGCTGAAATACTTGAAGGGAACATCTAAACATGGACTATATCTTGACGGGAAGTGCAAATATATATTTTATGACGTGTACACTGATGCATCTTTTGCGAGCCAAATAAGGATCGGAAAAGTATTACTGGATATTTGATCCGAATGGCTGGAATATGCATATCATGGGCAAGCTGCAAACAAATGTGTGTGTCGTTATCAACTGTTCAAGCAGAGTTGATAGCTTTAAGTGAAGGAGTGAAAGAGCGTGAATGGATCTTCATCTGCTAAAAGAAATGGGATTTCACGTGAAAAGACCGATCACTATCTGGACAGATAGCCAGGCAGCTGTCGATATTGTGAAATATCCATCAAATCACAAAGCTACGAAACACATTGAAATTCGTCACCTTTTTACACGTGACTTATCAGAAAAATGAAAAATCAAGTTGAGGTTCTGCCCAACCAAAGAAATGGTTGCAGATATCCTGACCAAGGCGCTGGCGCCCACACAGCTTGAAATACTTCGATTCCTCATGGGAGTTCGAGACCTTGGTGTGGCCTGGAACAATGAAGAGAAAAATGTTCTGTTTCAGTGGAGTTAGCCACGTCATGACAGATCAAGTGGGAGTGTTGAATATCAGTGTTAATTCAATATTATCCGTAAATTATTCCGGATGAGTTTCATACTGATTTACAAAGTAAGACATCAGTAGTGTCGCTTGCATTAGGTCACAACATTGGAATGAGCGGCCAGCATCGTCTGTAGATGTATCTTGAGTGATCTGCATGACACAGGCCTATATTATTCAGGGATTGGCTGCCCTCCGTTTGACACTCGTCAATGCCACGTGACGTCATAGCTAGCAATAGTTCATTAAGTTGGTGCGATGAAGCAGAGGCTTGTTTTCACTTTTGGAATTGCCCTTTAACTGAGCACCTTAGTACCAACCCCTTTCAACCCCGCCACTGTGTTGCCCGCGTTCATCTTAATAAGCCTTAAAGATGCTACTACTGTAGTACCGTTACTCTGGACAAGACATTCAGAACTGTACAGCATACACTGGCGGAATGTACTATATAGGTACTAGTAGAATGAAACAGAAAATGGAAGTAGAAGGCACAGCATATATGAACGTGCGAAGATGCAGGTAATATAAGGCTCTCATAATCTTCTGCAATTGCGCTCACTGTGGCTCAAATGTGCTTGTGAGCGCACTTGAGACGATGAACCAACGTTCAAAATTTGAAGCCACACAGAATGCTCAAGTTTAGAAAGAGGTAGCGTCGATGGCTCAGCCCCGTATGAATGAAACCACGACAACGTCGTGTAAATGTCGTGTTGGTATATCCAAGCCACAGTGGCGATCAATACTACGACATCACCACAGGTCTACAGTAGATCAAATGATGCTTCGTCGTGCATGCAGATTTCTGAATAAAAATACGACCTGGACGTGCATTTTAATAAAACCATGCATACATTATTTCATATAATTTTAAAAGGCTTAACGTCTCACTCTTTTTGTGATACGGAGGAAGCACTAAAAATCAAAATTACGAAATCGAAAGGAATTTACTCATAATATTGGTTAATCACTCAGTCATATCCAAAATAGGTCCAGGCAGTAGTCGAAACCATCACAATTTCCAATATCATCCAATAAATTGCTACAAGAGTGTGCAATTAGTTGTGTGACGTGACAATTGGCCAAGAGGTCTAATGCACTCAATACCAACACAGTGGCTGCTGCATAAATCATTCGTGTACACAAAGGCGTGACAACCATTACTTTCACATCTCTTTTCGCCGCCATGGAGTTTTCCGCAGATTTCAATTGGACACCTCGCGCGATGGCGACGGCACATCCCAGACGCCAACGGAGCTCCTTCGACATCATGGCTGAAGGGATATATTTCTCGTCGCTGTTGGCTGCCATGAATTCGAAAATGAGGTTATGATTGTCTGAATTTTCCTATCGGTACAATGTGCCTGCCTTTTCTACATCGCATTTTCTACTTTTTTGCACAGCTTTATATATTGTGATTTGAACTTGTATTGGCGTCGGTTTTACGTGGCTAAAAGAGTGGTACTTCTGTAGTAACTGTGTTACAAAGTTGAATAAATACCTGGTGTTTTAGCTAATTCACTGGGGTTTTATAAATGCCAAATAACTCTGAGCAATAATAATCACATGTGATCCTGAAGTGACCAAAACACCTTGGCTATTAATTCCATCGTGTAGTACACGCTACCTGCATGTACTATGCGATGGAACAAGAAGATGGCGTGGTTTTCTACGATGTGGCACCATACATACATCGTGTACGGTAGAACTCCGGCGCTTGTCCTCGGGGTGTGACATTTGTAATATCAAAAGTTGTTTATGGTGACCAGTGAATTGTGCAATTTGGTCCCGAGAATAGCACATATAACTTCGACTTGCACTTTTCAAATGTGCAAAAGCGAGGGAGTTGCATAAATGACCTCCCTATAATTACATTCTGTAACGAAACGTGATCCTAAATCACGGTACGGATTATCTAAAGCACTGGGGTCGATGTAACAAACACCCAGGTTTATGGTGTGAATAGCCAAAACAGTGAAAAGCACAATAATCGTTTTCTACATGTTTCCTGTCACTTGTCAGTCCTAGTGATTCCGTTGTTTTGAAATAGTGCAACTATTCTGGAGACATATGTGGACGTGTGTGGACGTGTGGGGGGTAGGCAATATTCGCCAATCCGATGGCTGAAGTACAAGCTATTGGTTTCAAGGCGAGTGGTTTCACTTTGATGTTTTACTTTGTGATATATAAGGATTTTTGCATTCATCTTTTGGTAACCAGCCGCTAATGACGACGAAGGACATCTACGAGCACTTCTCATCCATTGGAAATGAAGCGACGTTCAGGCGTTCTTGTGTCTACTGCACCAAGCCTATAGCTTCCAAACACACTGGTCGCTGGGAACAACATCTACGTACAGGAGACCACAAAGTACATCACGTAGCATTGACGGAGTTCGTGGATCCTACGCTTACAGGCCTGGCCGCGATGCTTGTAGCTCAGCTCCCTGTGTCACGAGAATTTGACGCTATAGGGTTCGACAGGGTAGGCGCGGCGCGGGTGAGCGTAAGACCAGACACAAGTGTGGGAAGAAGTGTAAGCGAGTAATTTTGGGAGGTTTGAACCGGCTTGCGGTGAATCCTAAAGCCATTCCATGCGACCATATCATGTACAGCATGGGTCGTTTCCTGAGGAACTACTTACCGTTGCATTGCACTGATAACGCGATCAGCATTAACGCCTATGTTGTCGAACTGGCGACATGGATAAAGACATCGAAACCCCCTTCATGAAATGCATCAAAAATGGCCCCAGTATGCCAAAAACACCGGTTAGGCTATTATTACGAGCGATCCACAGCGCTCGGCGAAGTGTATGGATGTACCCCGTCATGTGTTGGAGTACCAAGTCCGGGATCTCAAGCGACGACTCGACGCAGCTGAATCAAGCCTCGAAAAACAGGTGTCGAAGCAACGACGCCTTGGTGCTAACGGTATGAGGAGTTTCCAGCACACCCACTAATTGAATACAGAAACAATTTTGTATGTCATTGTTGAACTACATTTCGTGACCTTGTTCCTACCGATCATGCACAAATCTACAAATTCCAATATGGTAAGAAGCACCCCAAGCGAAAAGCCGACGAAGTGGACGATATCGTGGTAACGCCAGAATCAAAGCGTCGTGTCAGTATCCTTGGACGCATGGAGAGCTCACCCATAGCGCCGCTTGGTGTTTTAATCGATTCGCTTGACAAGGGCGACGCGTTCGTCAATTCATCGAACCACCATTACAAGCGCGGCTCAGCGGGCGCATTGTATTCATTGGTCGACGTGTTTCCAGTTCTACTGTCCTTACGGTGTACGGACAATTGCATCTATCGAGGACCTCCAATCATGCGCTTGCAATCCGACTGGCGAAACAAAGCGCTCCAACCTGCTTTTTCTTTACAGTGCTGTTGTGTTTGATGTTCCTTCTCTCGACCACGGCTTCATTGCTGGTCGAGTTGCAACATCCAGTCGCACATCAAAACACAAACGAGAAAATGGCAATGGACCACATGTTACTCCAATGTGAAGTCATCGACGTTTGTACCATAGTATCTTGCAGCATGAATATGATCTTAGCTCTATGAAGTTAACACGACCTCCTGCTTTTTAATGTTCGTGTGTGTTTGCTGACACAAGCCCACGGATATCTACAGCCACATGCATCGACAGCGAAGGCTCTTCACACACATACAATTATAGTGTGAGTCGAACATATGAATAAGTATCTTGGTTGCGGTAGTCATACCTGAAATCATGTAGCAACGGCGGAAGTCGGGGTAGATGTCGTTGTGTTCCAATGCGAAAACAAGGTGGCGTTAGTTGGATTGGTGGCTGTTCAAAGTAACGTAAAAAAATCATTTAAGACACGTCTGTGGAACGCGGCTCGGGTACAGGGAACGACGTTGAATAGTGCCGGGGGAATTTTAGCACCAAAAAAATTCGAACTGACCAATCAAAATTATGAAATATAAAGGACTAGACATTATTGGCTAAAATAGTCCGCGGCCAATTCAAATGGAATTTGATGGCCATCAACCCCTAGAACTCGATCACATGCTGAACACATTGCACGCAATGGGGCCGAAGAGCATCCAGCATCGAATCAGGTCTTCCGTTGCACAGAAGTTGCAAGCCATTGCCGCTGCCAAGGCAACTTCTGTGCGAGTGGCAGCTCAACGTCTTGGGTACCCCGAGTGAACATGCGACTCTGGGTCCAAGAAGAGTCCAAGCTGTTCGACTTCAAAGGCTCCAAGGCACGAAAGAAGAACACCGGTGACTGTAGAGCACGCCCAATCATACGCGAACCACACGCGCTTGTGACGTACATGAAGAACCAACGCCGACAAGAGCTTGTCGTCACATCTGCCCACATGCTGCAATTCCTACGCATGGACCATCTCAGTTGGATCGAGACCTACATGTCGACATGAAATACCGGGTACTTATCGTTTCTGCGTTTGTTGCAGCATTTTGCTGATCGTCTTCTCCAAACAACACATCTGCGAGCATTTGCTCTGTCTTGCAGTATTGGACTTTGGTTCTCCCTTTCTCAACTAAGTCTCGAGCAAATAGATACCTAGTCTCGATGTGCTTAGTTGCTTTGTGATTTCCAGGATTATGAACAATGTCAATAGCGGCTGTGTTATCGCACCAGATAACTATGGGGCCAGTTGGTTGGAATCCCATCTCTATAAGAAGATGACGGACCCACTCACATTCTTTAACGCCTTCGCTTAATGCAACCAACTCAGATTCTGTAGTAGAAACTGAAACACAAGCTTGCTTGTTACTGTACCACGAGATGCAGACTCCAGCAATTATGACAAGATAACCAGTGATGGATTTACGCTCTTTTTGTTGAGTCGCGAAACTTGCGTCTGTGTAGGCTTCAAAGGAAACACTGCTTGTTTTCCGTCAATTAGAAGTCCATATGTAGACGTCTCTTTTAAGTATCTTAGTACTCTCAGGTCTGCTTCCCAATGAGAACTATTGTAACAACTCAAATATTTGCTCAATTCCCGAACTGCATTAGCTATGTCGGGACGAGTACCATGCACTAAGTATTGTAGTGGTCCAACGAGTCCTCTGTAGTCAAAGGGCTGTGCTGCAATCTGAGTTGATGTCATTTGAATTTCTGGTTTCAGTTCGACTCCCACTAGCTGTGGAGTGGTTGATGTTCTACAACCTTCCATCTTGTATTTCGTCAGGAGATCCTTAATGAACTTTTCTTGTGAAAGTGCCATCGTTTTCTGCGACCGATTCCTCGTTACATGAATTTTAAGTATGTAGTTGAGATCGCCTAAATCTTTCATTTTAAAGCGTTGGCTCAGTTGAGATTGTAACTTATCAACTAAAACTTGGCTCTTTGAGATAATGGTGAGATCGTCAACATAGACAACTACAATAATCCAATCAATTTCACTATCTCCCACTTTTTGAACATACAAGCAGTACTCCTTGCTGCAACGTTCAAAACCGATGGATGTCAGGAACTCATGTAACAGTTGGTACCAAATTCGTGGCGCCTGTTTGAGTCCGTAGATACTCTTGATCAGTTTGTTGGACCATATGTTTGTCGTGACCTTGGATATATCCGGGTGCTTGTCGCATGTACAACTCAGTGCCGGTGGAATAACACCATATAAAAACGCGGTGTGTACGTCCATTTGCTTTATGATGCAATCAAAGATAACACCGATGGCTAGAACAAGTCTTAAGGATTCAAAGCGAGCAACTGGAGCATATACATCATCGCAGTCTACTCCGTATTCTTGGTGACAGTCTTGTGCTACAAGACGGAGCACGTTTATCAGATTGTCGCTCATTTGTATATCGCTCCACATGGTTAGGATACTTTCGTTTACCATCCGATGTAAGTTCTGTAGTGTGATCATTTACGTCTAAATGAAGCTCAACTGGCACGTCTGCCAGTGCACATGATGGAATAGCGATATCCACAGACGAGTCAGAATATACGTCATCGGGTGATGTAAATTTAGATTCACTTGGAAACCACTTTCATAACTTTCTGGTGGTTGAAGCAGGTCAACAGCACGAAGTTCAGTGCTAGTCAATGGGGTCGCCACGTCAGCGATTGCTTTCTCTGTAATCGCTCGGGCGTGTTCGTGGTCAAAGGTGAAATCCCCCGAAATGAGAAAGCGATTATTATGTATATCCAGCAGACGATATCCTTTGTAGTCCTCTGCCACACCTAAAAGGCGACATTTTAACGCACGACTTTCCAATTTCTTGTCCTTTCGTAATTCTTTTGGAATATACGCATTGCAGATGGCTCCCCAAGGTCTGATCAGGTACTTCACCATGTAGTACTTCGAAGGGTGTTTTGTCATCCAGTCTGTGAGATGGTGTCCTATTTTGAAGGTACGTGGCATACATAAGAGCCTCAGGCCACCATTTTGACGTCATGTCAGCATCTAATAGCATGCACCTGACCTTGGCAAACTTGCTTTGATGGTCTCTCTCAACAGAGCCATTCTCTTCCGGTGAGTATCGATTTGACTTCTCGTATTTTACTCCGAGTTTTCGGAAAAACCCTAGAAGTGATTTGTTGTTAAACTCAGTCCCACCGTCAGTACGCACTCGACGTACGACACTTGTCACACTGTCGCTGGACGAGTTTCACGAATACTTTGATACCAGTTGGAATGGTGTCCTTTGTTGAGTGAAGCGTAGCCCATCGATACGACGTCGCATCATCAACAATTGAACAGTACTACCTAATCTGTCCAAGTGTGCCATACATTCCAGCTTGTTTAAGGGGGCCACAAGTGTCCATATGAAGTGAACCAAGCGGATTGGGGTGCCTACTTCCAATCAACACTTTGTAGGACATTCGACGATGCTTTGCGCGGACACATTTCCTGCAGAAAATACGTAACCCACGTAAACAGTCAGGGTGACTACGAGGGGCACCATTGACAGTACCCTTAGTCAACATCGAAATTAACGCCACATATTGACATCTAAACGAATATGCCATTCTCTGATTAACTTTATGGCTCGTTGTTTTTTATGGACAACCGTGACTGGTACGGGGGACCGCATTACTTGAGCGCATCGAATTTGACGTTCGATATCAGTCCAACTTTTGACATAGTAAGCACCATTTATCGAGGTGCCGATGAACTGAAGCTTGCAGTTTGAAAATACATACTTGTACATTGCACAGGCACTATCAACGATATGGTAGCCAGAACGCTTCAGAGCATTTTCACTCAGGATATTTGCCGTTGCGCCTGGCACGAAGGAAACACTTTGAAATATATACTGGACTACACCATTTGGAGACTCAAGCCACAACTTCGCAACTCCCATGTGTATCAACGAGTTTATGACCACCAGCAAATGAAAATGTGAATCCAGAATGCATTGTTAAGTTGGTTACTACGTAGTAAAAAACTAACGTCACCGGTCATGTGGTGACCACAACCACCACCAGTGCCCATTCACGACTACTCATTTCACGACGAGTGAGTAAATTCGGACACTGTAATTTTAATACCTGGTCACGCATGGATGCCGCCATCGTCTCGACACGAGGAGTGGACGTCGTGGCCACAGCCAAAGCGGGAGAGTAGGACAGCATATCGCTGTCATCAGGGCACGAAAACATGTCGTCCATAGACATGTCCGGCAGGTCAAATTCTTGACGGCTTGGAGGCGAAGCAGGTAATGCCACTTCTTCACGCATCACGACGGCGCCGCAGGCCACTTCGGTGCGAACATCACGACCCTTGGGCACCGCATCTTCGATTCGCCGCGGTTCTTCAAAAATCGAACTTCGCGCCCAGCCCCGCCGAAAGTCATCCTGACGCTTAGGGCAATCCCACTTCATGTGGTCCACGCCGTTGACGTTGTATTTGCCTTCACAGTAGAAACACTTGCGGCTCTTTGGAGTTGCCTTGGAAAACGCCTTTCCGGTGTCATGACGCTTGCCCTGATTGGCTAGATTTCCGGATGACTTTCGTTTCCCATGGTTCTGATTGGATGAAAAGTTAGCATTGCTAACCGGAATATCCGGTCGTGGAGTTTGACCTCCCATGGTCAAAATTGCATGTTTCTTCTTTTGACCCAAAACTCCAACAAGTTTAGCCTCTACCTCAGCTAGGTTAAAAAAACCATCGTACTTGATTTGTGCACCATAAAACTGAGAGGGTAGTTCATTCAATGCCATGTAAATGATCAAGTCATCAGTCACACTGTCGCGACCAAGGTGCTGACGAGATTGGGCATTGATCAGGTTCTTGAGGGACTTCATCTCACCAAACCATGACTGGGTGTTGTCAATAGTTTTTTTAGCCGTTTTAATTAATTGACCCATATAACCAGTCACAGATGAAACATTCGAAGTCCCGTAGCGACTTTCGACTTCAGGCCACACCTCATGCACAGGAGTTTTTCCATCAGTCGTGTCACGTAGCTGCTGGACAAACGACTTAGGTAGAAGACTATACAGGTAGAAGCGAACCTTTTGCTCTGTTCTCTTCCGATTGTACAAGTACCACCGGTCATGTGCTTCATTGCCAGTCGAGATAATCGGTGGCTCGCAATGCAACCAGTCCTCATATTTAATTTAAGGCTCGGGCAATGATTTTGGTTCCTTTAAGTAGTTACCAACCATCTCAAGGGTCATTCCCTCCATGTAGCTAACAAAGCTTTGGGACCTCACACGAAACGAGGACTTCTTTCCGTCGAACACCAGAAGTGCCAAGTCCGAGGTAAACTTTGATGAAGCAAACGAGATCACCAGTACTTGAAATATCAGATAAATCCAAGCAATACGTATCACGCTAACAAAAATCAATCGACACACACACACAAGCAGAGTGGCTCAGTTCGAAGGTGCGTATCACATGCTCTACAACATGTTAATTGGTCAATTCTCATGATGGCACATCCCATTATTCCGGATAACTAATTTTATCCGACACTTAAGTAATAAAATAATTTTCTTGACCCATAGCAATTTCACCGTCGACGCAGAGGAGACTGCGAACACCAACATCCCTAATGTAACGTAGTCTAAGACAGCGAGCCGTTCGAAACAAATGCGAGCATTGCATAAAATGTACTACAAACTTTTGGATAAATGGGGTTTTTGTTCCGATCAAAATGGAATCATATAGTACATGTGAGTATACTATAGTGAATACCTGTGAACATTTCGGGTAATTCCACCCTCCTTCACCCATCTCACCCATCCTCCAGAGAACATCCGCTATACTGTAGCATATACGAAATAAACTATAGCACAAGATTTGCACACATTGATTGGAACAAAAACGACATTGATCCGAACTTTTGTGCTTTCCAATCCTTGTCAAAATATAAATCTATTTGCGGCGAATACGGCAGCACAATGAAACGCAGCACCCCTTTGATGTGGACGGCTTCTTGAAGCTCGTTGTACTGTACAGTATGTACAATCAATGCATATATATGTATATTTGCATTGATTGGCCAAATCAAAATGAGCGTATGTACAGTACAAGAGCTTCAAGAAGCCGTCCAAATATACATATATTTGCATTGTCCAAAATCAAAATGAGCGAAGAAAGGGCCCAGCGTTCAAGTAAGAGATGATTCGCTTGGCCATCACACTATTGAACTTTTCACGGTCCAATGTTCCAAACGTTTCAAAATTACTCAAATGGCAAAAATATATAACACTAGTAGTATTCTATATCATAAAGTACCATCAGCATAATTCCAAGATAACAAACCCGACGTCGTGAAGGCAGCTAAAGTAGATACACGTTCGCCCCGCGCCAACGGTAGATCCACAATATAGCTTTAGTATTTTGCTTCGACCAAGAGCACTTTCGAATTGCATTGCGGCAATCCTTCTATGCCTCGTCAACGAGAATAAGTTTGTCGGGGTACGAGTAGTACTGTAAGTTTGCAGGCGGCTAAAGTAACCCTCTAACTCGAAATCAGCAGCTTATCGTGCTCGTTTTTCTAGGACTTTATCGATGATTAGCAATATGCAGGATAAGAACAATGGGTTGAACTATCATACCTGTTCAAGTCAGCCCGAGGTCTTGCATGAGTACTCGACAAATGGTTGCGACGGAAACGATCCTGACCGAAAGAAAATGATGTCGAATCGCTGCTTAGCGTTCTTCAATGTAGAAGCAAGGGTGCAGACGGCGTAGTCTTGCACCCAAGCGATCACGTCAACTGGCCACCAGTTACCAATTACGTGTCCTGTGCATGTGAACATGGCGTTGTATCTTGCCACGGATCGCCGTGACATTCCGAGGATCAACCGCACAACATCAAGGTCGATGCCGTACACTTGAACCAGTACAACACACCTCCAGCGCATGTCAATGATGATCATCTTAAAACAACTTGCTTGTCACTTTCAAATGGGCAAACAACTTGAATAAGCTTAAAAGTACAGCGGCCGATACTTGTTAGCCAATCAACGCTTCTTGATGTCATTATTTGCTGTTGCTATCCGTTAAACCATGAGAGCCCAAATCCGTAATACAAATGTAGTACATTTCTTTAGCCTAATCTTAGGATGCAAAATTATTAAAGGAGGGCTTTAGGACCCGTGTGGCAACCTGAAATATTTCAATATTCTGGCCCAAAAAGCCATTTTGGGGTGAATTCAATAAATCTGATAATAATTGGAACATGTCTTGCTTGAAGCGTTTTAACCCAAATCCAATAATTCCAAGTGGAATTTCTCCTTGAGGAGGTCCAAAATGCCATATTACAAAATGTACTTCCATTTTGAAAATGCCGTTTTTGGTGTATCCCATTTTGCCAGAAAATCGAATGTTATTTTTGAAATGCCAATGTCAGACGATCAGACTTCTTCTACTTCTTCCTGTCCATTGGTATCATCACCTTGCTGTAGTCTTTCAGTGCACGCACCAATCCATTGCTGCCACGCCTCGAGCTGAGTCAGCCATGGGAATCGATTTCTGGACGACAAACAGGTCCATTAACCTTTGCTGTGTCACTTTCGCAGGAACATAATTCCTCACCGTGTGTTGTTGCAGGGACTTTGCCAAGGCTTGGTCAAGGGCATCCACGGTCAATGGCGTGCCACCCTGAACATTTGAGGTACGGAGGAGGTTACAGGGATCGATCTCATTGCTGGATACCAGGTACTCACAAACACGTTTGGTCCGAAAAACGACACCACGCCATGAGCTCATGGAAGTTGAATCGATGCTCCTTCGAAACATGCACACGGTAAAATGAACAACTGCGCTATAAGCTGTTCAGTGATATACCAATTGGTAGATCGGGTGTCGCATCGATGAGCTCACAAAGCCATTTGCGCAAATTGGTTTGCTCAAATTTTGCGACACCATCGTGCTGCGTGACAATGTTTGGGAACACAAATCAAATTTTGCGACACCATCGTGCTGCGTGACATTGTTTGGGAACACAAATGCCGTGCTCGTTAAGTTGACACGTCAAGCACGCAGCTTCGCATAGTAGCCGTTGGAAACCACACACAAGCAGACATGGGAACGCCAGGTGATACACCTGGCAATCTTCCGCGACCGTGGCCTTCTTGTGCCTGCGCAGTAGAACCGAGAGGTATCTTTCTTTTCCGTCAGATACGATTTGCACATAATTCCATCGCATGCCAAGTACCTCACTCCTACCAAAGTAGCCAAGGAAGCTCACTGCCAAGAGCATGCATGGAGCCCAAGAACGGATGCAGGTTGGACAGGGCGTTCACCAGCTTTGTACGGTTAGTGGTTGGCCTTATTTTCCCCGTCGATGTTGTTCTGTTTGTTGTACCTCTGTAGGTCGACAATACAGCGACGTGCCGTTGTGTGCTGGGCTGCGTTTGGTGTCACTCGTCTGGCATTGAAATAGGCAACAAGGGCTGGCTTGACCAAGTCAATGGTCCTTGGCTGTTTGCCCTGACTGTATAAGTGGTGGAAGAAGTCCGTACACTCCTCAGTCTCAGCTGCTCCAGGGTCAAAGCTGCTGTTGTGCGTTTGGAGGGACGACTTGAATTGTCTTTTATACGTGGTATTGGCGCGCCTTGTATATGCACCACGAAAAGACTCCTGGATGGTCTTCTTCGATGGTACCATCGGTGGCCACGTTGGAGTTATGTTCATAATGGTAGATATGAAACTGGTGTCTTTGAGATAATAGCCAATTATATATTGATATTGCACTATGTTGAGGATAGATTTATGCAACTAAACGACACATATATCGGATATATCGAAGGAGGTTTCTTCCAATAATAGTCCATTATCATGTCGGTCACCCAATAGACCTCTGGTTCAAATACTGAATTACTGCTCAAGATAATTGTTACATTGGATTTCGCCATTGGTATATTGGAAATAACGTATATTATGATCAAATATGAAGGTCATATCGAATGATTAGCTATTTCGACATAATATCAACATCCAGTGAGTAGATCAAGAGTTATTGTAATTGACAGCTAATATGATCAGTGCCTATAGATATTTCTCAACCACTCAAATATAGAGCGATATGCTGATCTACATCATACACCAACTTGATTGGCTGCCGCAGTAATTTCCCGAGCACAAGGGTGCAAATGAACACGACCCCCATACCTACACTGTTAACCGACTCGATCAGACTGCTGTAGAACATATATTCTTTGAAGCCAGTCATCATCATATACTAGTACGGATCCGATCGCAGACGTTACCGGCAAGAATCGGCATACCACAGAGGATTTTGATGAAGAAGTGTTACTTTATGTAGTGTGAACTTCACAGTCAATACAGACCATTTGTACTTGGATTTTGTAAGGATTAGAAATTTGCGGTTACATTCAAACATCAAGTATGAATTAAAAATGAATATTATCTGACCATGAATGTCGTTCCTGATCAAATGTTTGGTTTTGAGCATTTACGACATCATTTTGGAAATAACGTCATCATTCATCAGTAACTGAGTAAGATATCAAGAAATATGTATTAGACTAAATAACGTTGCAACTCGTGAAAAGCGTTTATATATTCAATATATCTTACTTCTGTGGAGACAACTGATGATTTAGGAAATTTATGACTTTTTAAAATGTAGGTTTGATGTCGGTTACTATTAATATGGTGCACATCACCTAGAACACAAAAACGCCTGGCTGCTATTTCGTATTTCGAAGTATTCATTTCTCAAATTTGAATAAAAACGAGACATAAAAATATATTTCGACAGACCTCGTAGCGCTGAAGAGATGTTACGCCTCAAAACCCAATTTGGCGATGAATTAGTCGAGTAAAAGAGTATAAACCATGTGGTATTTGGTTGGTATAGGGTCAATATAGGCCAATAGATTTTGGCCACGAAGATTACCTTGATGTTAGTACAGCTTATAACCGTACATCGTATGCGTACGCAGATACTCGGACACTTTAAAAGCAAGGTGAAATAGGCAATTTTGTATGAAGCGCAAGGTGGACCACCTTGCGAATTCCATAAATAATTCTGAAATTGTATTGTTTCAATGAAATATATCTTCAAGTTTGTATTGTATATTTTTATTTTTCATGTGTCTGTCTCTTTTTGGAATTCGCAAGTTGCGAATTCGAAATTGTCCAATTTTGTCCAATCAGATGCTTGAAATCACGAAAATCGCTGCGTAGATTCATTACGCGGTATTGCGATATATTCTACACTTGTGATGGCGGTTGATGCAAGGAGCCTTGAGATATTGTAGGCTGTTTATGAGAGCTTAACAAGTCAACAATTGGCACACCACTTTATAGAGGTATAGCATATATGAAGAGCTGTATACAGCTCAATTGTACGAAATACAGTACATTGCGCGTTAATAATTGGTGGATTGCCCTGAAAATTGTCTACTACATAGCAGTACTTAATACTACGTTGTACGAAGTACAATTTAGGGCACTTCAGGATTCACGTAGTACAATTTAGGGCACTTCAGGATTCAAATAGGAAAAGGATGCCTCAATCAGGAATTATGGCCATTCTCCGAAAAACAAAAAAAGTTGTATTGCAACAATTGGCATTCTACGTCGAATGTGGCACGTTCAAAGTTGTATTTCACTACAGTTATTGATTCAGGTGAGATGCAACAAAGTGATCTTGATAGTATTGGTTATTGTTATGAGGAATGGAGAGTTTCGTGACCCGTTGTGCAGTATGAATTGAGAAATCGCTGACCTGCGTCGCGCCTTGCATGCGCAATCTACAGGTTGTATGTAAATCGTTTTGCGAAACGTAAACAATTCTGGGGCTGACATGAATATACATACGCATGCTTACACTGTTAATACAAACAGCAATATACAGATGTTCATACAAAGGATATTATATAACTGTCGCGCGCATGCATACGCACGCCGTGGAAGTGGCAGATTCACAGTTCCTGGTTGACTGTCGCGCGCATGCATACGCACGCCGTGGTAGTGGCAGATTCACAGTTCCTGGTTGACTCGTACCCTGTTCTTCTAGTGAACATCCCCACTGCCCTGTCAGTCAGGTAGCAGCGTCTGCTAGCTGTGTAGGAGGTTTTTGTGCCTTCTAGAGGCTTTTCCTCAGAGTAGAAGACAGCGCATATTCGTCACGAAACATCACAGGATGTCGTGGCCAATCATAATCTAAGATTTGATTGGCTGTTGGAGGAACTGGCACATCTAGAGCCAGTTTCTCCTCTGTCGTCAGAATTAATTCACTTCCGGTTCTCCCCTCAACTACTCATCTGTCTGTTACTGCAACCTGCCCATCCAACTGGTTATGAGCCTTCCACCGACTTCCTCCTCTCGCGCCGCCCTCCCCATCACCCACCGCCTCGTCGGCGCCGAAAACTACGACGACTGGTTCCTCGAACTCACGTCGATCATCCTCCCTGGTGAAGCGTTGGACTCCATGGCCACGCAATGCACCGAGGTCGAGGCAGTGTGGTCCATGAAAGGACTCGAGCCTTCCGCGTCCTTGACAGCGACGTCAGGCGCATCCGCCATCATCTCGATGCAGCGGCCAACGTCCAACCTGGCACCACCCCCCCACCACCCCTTACGCTCGACACCCACAAGGTCGTGGGGGCCGCGTTAACTGAGTGGCTCTCGATCAACCGCTCCACGAACGAGGTGCTCGCGAAGGCGATCCGAGCAGACATCGAGTCCAAGCTCAAGGCCGAAAGTGCAGCGGTCAGCCGCGCGTGCGCACTAGTGCAGGCATCCCTCTCGGACACGGTGCGGCGCGACATCGCCGCCGCTAACCTCGAAAAATGTGCACACTGCATCATTTCGAAGCTCCGCGGCAAGTACTGCAGCGAGGAGCAGAAACACGCCACGGCGATCTCCATTTATCAACGCCTCCACTCGTTCAAGTTCCGAACTCACGCGTCCCTGGATGCGAATCTACAGGCATTTGACAAACTGCGCACAGCGGTGGAAAAGCTGGAAGGGCGTGGCGACACCTGCTTAAGGTCGAAGTCCAAAGTACTTCCCTTTTCACGCAACAAATTGCCCAAGTCGTCGAGGCCTCTGGAACGAGTGCACTCCGACGTGTGGGGTCCAATCAATATCCCCTCTATCTCTGGGGGTCGATACTTTGTCACGTTCATCGACGACTTTACCCGGTACACTTTTGTGTACATCATGCAAAAACGCGCAGACCTGTACGACAAGTACAGCGCGTTCTGTCGCGACGCACGGCAGCGTTATCGCTCCGACGTTATTGAGCTTTGTTACCATCACTCACCACCTAGTGAGTTCGAGGAAATCCGAGCGCTTCAAATGGACAACGCTAAGGAGTATGTTAAACTCGGGGCTCGTATTCAAAGCGAATACGGCACCCGCCTTACGTACACGAATGCCTATACCCCGACCCAGAACCCTGTGGCCGAGCGGCGTATGAGCATCATCGTCACCACGGCTCGCTCCATGC